>NW_028294964.1:0-141510 GCF_964341445.2 Mesoplodon mirus | reverse complement strand
TAGGAAGATCCTGTAAACATGGCTACACATGAACTGAGTTAGGCAAGAGAACAGAGTCTCACAATAAGAAAACACTCTTATGCCTGCTTAAGGGGGAAGGAGAGGTGGGGTGATGCATCAAACCCGAGTTTGATATAAACACAGGTACCGTTCCAAAAACCAACTATGGAATAGACAAGACCTACACCTTCCTCAGTGAAAGGGACTCAAAACCCCATATTTCCCGCAGAGGAATAGATCTGACTAGTAAGAATCTTAAAACCTATGTATTGATATGTCTCCGTAAGGGAATCAAGTGTGTCTAGACTGGCATAAACATGGCCGCGAGAATCAGCTCAAACCCACTCTAAAAAGGAATTTCAAAAACAGAACCAAGAAACAGGGAAATTCTTTACAATTCCTTCAGGGTCTCTGATGCAACCTGGAATGACCCTATCTACAATGACAGCTGGATGTGGCATAAGGCTGGACACTTGGGACTGAGAGGATTGGTGAGATTGGGTGAGCAAATGCAGACCCTTTAAAGCAATAATGCATGGCACCCATTCCATGGGTCCCAGCTCTCCAGGTGGAAGGGAATATTACTACAGCTATAACGTGTACGGGAAACCTAGAGAATGGACACACTGTGAATACGATAGGTTTCTAAAACTCAACGAAGAGCCCCTCTCCTGGTGCTCCGGTTTGACTTTACAACTGCTTTCCTATCAATCTCCCAACTTGGAGAGACAGCCCCTTTAAGCTCCTGGTTCGCACAGGTTGCCAATTTGGCAGAGGATGAAAGTGAAGAGGGAGAACCAATGAGAGAGTAGCTGTTAGGCATTTGGATGGGCACATGTCACTCTAATTTCCCGGCAGGAAGAAGAATGAACCAAAGTCTCAGCCACCCACCGGGAACCAGTAGAGGTCCTGAACCAAAAGTTTGGACTTGCGTTCAGCTCACAAAATACGAGTTGAAAAATGGAGCTCAGGGGCACAGCAATTCACAAACTGGCAGAGTAATCAAGGCCAACTATCGTCCAAAAATCTGTTGAGGGAAGGCAACGAGGTGGACTTGAAAGCGAGGCAGAATAGCAGGAAACAGATTTCAAGAGGTACGTTGGAATCGCCTGTAAAGCACAGGAAGAGGGGCACAACTTCGACAATGATGCACTTGGCCAAAAAGGGCGTATGCGTTTTCTCCTGAATATATTCAGGAGAAAACGCATACGCCCTTTTTGGCCAAGCAAGCAAGCGGGCAATGCAAATCTGCACTACAAAGAAGTATCACTTCCCACCGGTCAAAAGGGACATCCACAAAATGTGTAAAAACCAGAAAGGCAAGACAGGCCCTGGAGAACAGGGAGCCTTGTTATGCTGATGGGCGGGATGTAAGTTGCCAACTGCCTCACTGGAGGAGTGCATTGTGTTCCCTAAAACAAGTAAACAACAGAGCTCCAGAGCCAAGGGCACGTCCAGTCTAGGGAATATACCTTGGGAAAACTGAAAATCCATAAGACAGAGCCACCCCCAAATTGAGGGCTGCACTGCTTACAGGAACCTCAACCTGGGTACACCTGAAATATCCCAGGAAATATAAAAATGGTTCAAAACATTGTGGAACTTACGTACGATGGAATATCCCTCAGCCACGAAATCAATGTCATAAGACCAGTAGCAGCAAAATGAGTGGATTCAGGTACGATGATTCTAAGTGAAAGAAGTCACACAGGAAAAGAAACTTATCATAAGATATCACTTAGGAAGATCCTGTAAACATGGCTACACATGAACTGAGTTAGGCAAGAGAACAGAGTCTCACATTTAGAAAACACTCTTATGCCTGCTTAAGGGGGAAGGAGAGGTGGGGTGATGCATCAAACCCGAGTTTGATATAAGCACAGGTACCGTTCCAAAAACCAACTATGGAATAGACAAGACCTACACCTTCCTCAGTGAAAGGGACTCAAAACCCCATATTTCCCGCAGAGGAATAGATCTGACTAGTAAGAATCTTAAAACCTATGTATTGATATGTCTCCGTAAGGGAATCAAGTGTGTCTAGACTGGCATAAACAGAGCAGCGAGAATCAGCTCAAACCCACTCTAAAAAGGAATTTCAAAAACAGAACAAAGAAACAGGGAAATTCTTTACAATTCCTTCAGGGTCTCTGATGCAACCTGGAATGACCCTATCTACAATGACAGCTGGATGTGGCATAAGGCTGCACACTTGGGACTGAGAGGATTGGTGAGATTGGGTGAGCAAATGCAGACCCTTTAAAGCAATAATGCATGGCACCCATTCCATGGGTCCCAGCTCTCCAGGTGGAAGGGAATATTACTACAGCTATAACGTGTACGGGAAACCTAGAGAATGGACACACTATGAATACGAAAGGTTTCTAAAACTCAACGAAGAGCCCCTCTCCTGGTGCTCCGGTTTGACTTTCCAACTGCTTTCCTATCAATCTCCCAACTTGGAGAGACAGCCCCTTTAAGCTCCTGGTTCGCACAGGTTGCCAATTTGGCAGAGGATGAAAGGGAAGAGGGAGAACCAATGAGAGAGTAGCTGTTAGGCATTTGGATGGGCACATGTCACTCTAATTTCCCGGCAGGAAGAAGAATGAACCAAAGTCTCAGCCACCCACCTGGAACCAGTAGAGGTCCTGAACCAATAGTTTGGACTTGCGTTCAGCTCACAAAAAACGAGTTGAAAAATGGAGCTCAGGGGCACAGCAATTCACAAACTGGCAGAGTAATCAAGGCCAACTATCGTCCAAAAATCTGTTGAGGGAAGGCAACGAGGCGGACTTGAAAGGGAGGCAGAATAGCAGGAAACAGATTTCAAGAGGTACGTTGGAATCGCCTGTAAAGCACAGGAAGAGGGGCACAACTTCGACAATGATGCACTTGGCCAAAAAGGGCGTATGCGTTTTCTCCTGAATATATTCAGGAGAAAACGCATACGCCCTTTTTGGCCAAGCAAGCAAGCGGGCAATGCAAATCTGCACTACAAAGAAGTATCACTTCCCACCGGTCAAAAGGGACATCCACAAAATGTGTAAAAACCAGAAAGGCAAGACAGGCCCTGGAGAACAGGGAGCCTTGTTATGCTGATGGGCGGGATGTAAGTTGCCAACTGCCTCACTGGAGGAGTGCATTGTGTTCCCTAAAACAAGTAAACAACAGAGCTCCAGAGCCAAGGGCACTTCCAGTCTAGGGAATATACCTTGGGAAAACTGAAAATCCATAAGACAGAGCCACCCCCAAATTGAGGGCTGCACTGCTTACAGGAACCTCAACCTGGGTACACCTGAAATATCCCAGGAAATATAAAAATGGTTCCAAACATTGTGGAACTTACGTACGATGGAATATCCCTCAGCCACGAAATCAATGTCATAAGACCAGTAGCAGCAAAATGAGTGGATTCAGGTACGATGATTCTAAGTGAAAGAAGTCACACAGGAAAAGAAACATCATAAGATATCACTTAGGAAGATCCTGTAAACATGGCTACACATGAACTGAGTTAGGCAAGAGAACTGAGTCTCACATTTAGAAAACACTCTTATGCCTGCTTAAGGGGGAAGGAGAGGTGGGGTGATGCATCAAACCCGAGTTTGATATAAGCACAGGTACCGTTCCAAAAACCAACTATGGAATAGACAAGACCTACACCTTCCTCAGTGAAAGGGACTCAAAACCCCATATTTCCCGCAGAGGAATAGATCTGACTAGTAAGAATCTTAAAACCTATGTATTGATATGTCTCCGTAAGGGAATAAAGTGTGTCTAGACTGGCATAAACATGGCAGCGAGAATCAGCTCAAACCCACTCTAAAAAGGAATTTCAAAAACAAAACAAAGATACAGGGAAATTCTTTACAATTCCTTCAGGGTCTCTGATGCAACCTGGAATGACCCTATCTACAATGACAGCTGGATGTGGCATAAGGCTGGACACTTGGGACTGAGAGGATTGGTGAGATTGGGTGAGCAAATGCAGACCCTTTAAAGCAATAATGCATGGCATCCATTCCATGGGTCCCAGCTCTCCAGGTGGAAGGGAATATTACTACAGCTATAACGTGTACGGGAAACCTAGAAAATGGACACACTGTGAATACGAAAGGTTTCTAAAACTCAACGAAGAGCCCCTCTCCTGGTGCTCCGGTTTGACTTTCCAACTGTTTTCCTATCAATCTCCCAACTTGGAGAGAGAGCCCCTTTAAGCTCCTGGTTCGCACAGGTTGCCAATTTGGCAGAGGATGAAAGGGAAGAGGGAGAACCAATGAGAGAGTAGCTGTTAGGCATTTGGATGGGCACATGTCACTCTAATTTCCCGGCAGGAAGAAGAATGAACCAAAGTCTCAGCCACCCACCGGGAACCAGTAGAGGTCCTGAACCAAAAGTTTGGACTTGCGTTCAGCTCACAAAAAACGAGTTGAAAAATGGAGCTCAGGGGCACATCAATTCACAAACTGGCAGAGTAATCAAGGCCAACTATCGTCCAAAAATCTGTTGAGGGAAGGCAACGAGGCGGACTTGAAAGCGAGGCAGAATAGCAGGAAACAGATTTCAAGAGGTACGTTGGAATCGCCTGTAAAGCACAGGAAGAGGGGCACAACTTCGACAATGATGCACTTGGCCAAAAAGGGCGTATGCGTTTTCTCCTGAATATATTCAGGAGAAAACGCATACGCCCTTTTTGGCCAAGCAAGCAAGCGGGCAATGCAAATCTGCACTACAAAGAAGTATCACTTCCCACCGGTCAAAAGGGACATCCACAAAATGTGTAAAAACCAGAAAGGCAAGACAGGCCCTGGAGAACAGGGAGCCTTGTTATGCTGATGGGCGGGATGTAAGTTGCCAACTGCCTCACTGGAGGAGTGCATTGTGTTCCCTAAAACAAGTAAACAACAGAGCTCCAGAGCCAAGGGCACGTCCAGTCTAGGGAATATACCTTGGGAAAACTGAAAATCCATAAGACAGAGCCACCCCCAAATTGAGGGCTGCACTGCTTACAGGAACCTCAACCTGGGTACACCTGAAATATCCCAGGCAATATAAAAATGGTTCCAAACATTGTGGAACTTACGTACGATGGAATATCCCTCAGCCACGAAATCAATGTCATAAGACCAGTAGCAGCAAAATGAGTGGATTCAGGTACGATGATTCTAAGTGAAAGAAGTCACACAGGAAAAGAAACTTATCATAAGATATCACTTAGGAAGATCCTGTAAACATGGCTACACATGAACTGAGTTAGGCAAGAGAACAGAGTCTCACATTTAGAAAACACTCTTATGCCTGCTTAAGGGGGAAGGAGAGGTGGGGTGATGCATCAAACCCGAGTTTGATATAAGCACAGGTACCGTTCCAAAAACCAACTATGGAATAGACAAGACCTACACCTTCCTCAGTGAAAGGGACTCAAAACCCCATATTTCCCGCAGAGGAATAGATCTGCCTAGTAAGAATCTTAAAACCTATGTATTGATATGTCTCCGTAAGGGAATCAAGTGTGTCTAGACTGGCATAAACAGGGCAGCGAGAATCAGCTCAAACCCACTCTAAAAAGGAATTTCAAAAACAAAACAAAGAAACAGGGAAATTCTTTACAATTCCTTCAGGGTCTCTGATGCAACCTGGAATGACCCTATCTACAATGACAGCTGGATGTGGCATAAGGCTGGACACTTGGGACTGAGAGGATTGGTGAGATTGGGTGAGCAAATGCAGACCCTTTAAAGCAATAATGCATGGCACCCATTCCATGGGTCCCAGCTCTCCAGGTGGAAGGGAATATTACTACAGCTATAACGTGTACGGGAAACCTAGAGAATGGACACACTGTGAATACGAAAGGTTTCTAAAACTCAACGAAGAGCCCCTCTCCTGGTGCTCCGGTTTGATTTTCCAACTGCTTTCCTATCAATCTCCCAACTTGGAGAGACAGCCCCTTTGAGCTCCTGGTTCGCACAGGTTGCCAATTTGGCAGAGGATGAAAGGGAAGAGGGAGAACCAATGAGAGAGTAGCTGTTAGGCATTTGGATGGGCACATGTCACTCTAATTTCCCGGCAGGAAGAAGAATGAACCAAAGTCTCAGCCACCCACCGGGAACCAGTAGAGGTCCTGAACCAAAAGTTTGGACTTGCGTTCAGCTCACAAAAAACGAGTTGAAAAATGGAGCTCAGGGGCACAGCAATTCACAAACTGGCAGAGTAATCAAGGCCAACTATCGTCCAAAAATCTGTTGAGGGAAGGCAACGAGGCGGACTTGAAAGCGAGGCCGAATAGCAGGAAACAGATTTCAAGAGGTACGTTGGAATCGCCTGTAAAGCACAGGAAGAGGGGCACAACTTCGACAATGATGCACTTGGCCAAAAAGGGCGTATGCGTTTTCTCCTGAATATATTCAGGAGAAAACGCATACGCCCTTTTTGGCCAAGCAAGCAAGCGGGCAATGCAAATCTGCACTACAAAGAAGTATCACTTCCCACCGGTCAAAAGGGACATCCACAAAATGTGTAAAAACCAGAAAGGCAAGACAGGCCCTGGAGAACAGGGAGCCTTGTTATGCTGATGGGCGGGATGTAAGTTGCCAACTGCCTCACTGGAGGAGTGCATTGTGTTCCCTAAAACAAGTAAACAACAGAGCTCCAGAGCCAAGGGCACGTCCAGTCTAGGGAATATACCTTGGGAAAACTGAAAATCCATAAGACAGAGCCACCCCCAAATTGAGGGCTGCACTGCTTACAGGAACCTCAACGTGGGTACACCTGAAATATCCCAGGAAATATAAAAATGGTTCCAAACATTGTGGAACTTACGTACGATGGAATATCCCTCAGCCACGAAATCAATGTCATAAGACCAGTAGCAGCAAAATGAGTGGATTCAGGTACGATGATTCTAAGTGAAAGAAGTCACACAGGAAAAGAAACTTATCATAAGATATCACTTAGGAAGATCCTGTAAACATGGCTACACATGAACTGAGTTAGGCAAGAGAACAGAGTCTCACATTTAGAAAACACTCTTATGCCTGCTTAAGGGGGAAGGAGAGGTGGGGTGATGCATCAAACCAGACTTTGATATAAGCACAGGTACCGTTCCAAAAACCAACTATGGAATAGACAAGACCTACACCTTCCTCAGTGAAAGGGACTCAAAACCCCATATTTCCCGCAGAGGAATAGATCTGACTAGTAAGAATCTTAAAACCTATGTATTGATATGTCTCCGTAAGGGAATCAAGTGTGTCTAGACTGGCATAAACATGGCAGCGAGAATCAGCTCAAACCCACTCTAAAAAGGAATTTCAAAAACAGAACAAAGAAACAGGGAAATTCTTTACAATTCCTTCAGGGTCTCTGATGCAACCTGGAATGACCCTATCTACAATGACAGCTGGATGTGGCATAAGGCTGGACACTTGGGACTGAGAGGATTGGTGAGATTGGGTGAGCAAATGCAGACCCTTTAAAGCAATAATGCATGGCATCCATTCCATGGGTCCCAGCTCTCCAGGTGGAAGGGAATATTACTACAGCTATAACGTGTACGGGAAACCTAGAGAATGGACACACTGTGATAACGAAAGGTTTCTAAAACTCAACGAAGAGCCCCTCTCCTGGTGCTCCGGTTTGACTTTCCAACTGCTTTCCTATCAATCTCCCAACTTGGAGAGACAGCCCCTTTAAGCTCCTGGTTCGCACAGGTTGCCAAATTGGCAGAGGATGAAAGGGAAGAGGGAGAACCAATGAGAGAGTAGCTGTTAGGCATTTGGATGGGCACATGTCACTCTAATTTCCCGGCAGGAAGAAGAATGAACCAAAGTCTCAGCCACCCACCTGGAACCAGTAGAGGTCCTGAACCAAAAGTTTGGACTTGCGTTCAGCTCACAAAAAACGAGTTGAAAAATGGAGCTCAGGGGCACAGCAATTCACAAACTGGCAGAGTAATCAAGGCCAACTATCGTCCAAAAATCTGTTGAGGGAAAGCAACGAGGCGGACTTGAAAGCGAGGCAGAATAGCAGGAAACAGATTTCAAGAGGTACGTTGGAATCGCCTGTAAAGCACAGGAAGAGGGGCACAACTTCGACAATGATGCACTTGGCCAAAAAGGGCGTATGCGTTTTCTCCTGAATATATTCTGGAGAAAACGCATACGCCCTTTTTGGCCAAGCAAGCAAGCGGGCAATGCAAATCTGCACTACAAAGAAGTATCACTTCCCAACGGTCAAAAGGGACATCCACAAAATGTGTAAAAACCAGAAAGGCAAGACAGGCCCTGGAGAACAGGGAGCCTTGTTATGCTGATGGTTGGGATGTAAGTTGCCAACTGCCTCACTGGAGGAGTGCATTGTGTTCCCTAAAACAAGTAAACAACAGAGCTCCAGAGCCAAGGGCACTTCCAGTCTAGGGAATATACCTTGGGAAAACTGAAAATCCATAAGACAGAGCCACCCCCAATTTGAGGGCTGCACTGCTTACAGGAACCTCAACCTGGGTACACCTGAAATATCCCAGGAAATATAAAAATGGTTCCAAACATTGTGGAACTTACGTACGATGGAATATCCCTCAGCCACGAAATCAATGTCATAAGACCAGTAGCAGCAAAATGAGTGGATTCAGGTACGATGATTCTAAGTGAAAGAAGTCACACAGGAAAAGAAACATCATAAGATATCACTTAGGAAGATCCTGTAAACATGGCTACACATGAACTGAGTTAGGCAAGAGAACTGAGTCTCACATTTAGAAAACACTCTTATGCCTGCTTAAGGGGGAAGGAGAGGTGGGGTGATGCATCAAACCCGAGTTTGATATAAGCACAGGTACCGTTCCAAAAACCAACTATGGAATAGACAAGACCTACACCTTCCTCAGTGAAAGGGACTCAAAACCCCATATTTCCCACAGAGGAATAGATCTGACTAGTAAGAATCTTAAAACCTATGTATTGATATGTCTCCGTAAGGGAATAAAGTGTGTCTAGACTGGCATAAACATGGCAGCGAGAATCAGCTCAAACCCACTCTAAAAAGGAATTTCAAAAACAAAACAAAGATACAGGGAAATTCTTTACAATTCCTTCAGGGTCTCTGATGCAACCTGGAATGACCCTATCTACAATGACAGCTGGATGTGGCATAAGGCTGGACACTTGGGACTGAGAGGATTGGTGAGATTGGGTGAGCAAATGCAGACCCTTTAAAGCAATAATGCATGACATCCATTCCATGGGTCCCAGCTCTCCAGGTGGAAGGGAATATTACTACAGCTATAACGTGTACGGGAAACCTAGAAAATGGACACACTGTGAATACGAAAGGTTTCTAAAACTCAACGAAGAGCCCCTCTCCTGGTGCTCCGGTTTGACTTTCCAACTGTTTTCCTATCAATCTCCCAACTTGGAGAGAGAGCCCCTTTAAGCTCCTGGTTCGCACAGGTTGCCAATTTGGCAGAGGATGAAAGGGAAGAGGGAGAACCAATGAGAGAGTAGCTGTTAGGCATTTGGATGGGCACATGTCACTCTAATTTCCCGGCAGGAAGAAGAATGAACCAAAGTCTCAGCCACCCACCGGGAACCAGTAGAGGTCCTGAACCAAAAGTTTGGACTTGCGTTCAGCTCACAAAAAACGAGTTGAAAAATGGAGCTCAGGGGCACAGCAATTCACAAACTGGCAGAGTAATCAAGGCCAACTATCGTCCAAAAATCTGTTGAGGGAAGGCAACGAGGCGGACTTGAAAGCGAGGCAGAATAGCAGGAAACAGATTTCAAGAGGTACGTTGGAATCGCCTGTAAAGCACAGGAAGAGGGGCACAACTTCGACAATGATGCACTTGGCCAAAAAGGGCGTATGCGTTTTCTCCTGAATATATTCAGGAGAAAACGCATACGCCCTTTTTGGCCAAGCAAGCAAGCGGGCAATGCAAATCTGCACTACAAAGAAGTATCACTTCCCACCGTTCAAAAGGGACATCCACAAAATGTGTAAAAACCAGAAAGGCAAGACAGGCCCTGGAGAACAGGGAGCCTTGTTATGCTGATGGGCGGGATGTAAGTTGCCAACTGCCTCACTGGAGGAGTGCATTGTGTTCCCTAAAACAAGTAAACAACAGAGCTCCAGAGCCAAGGGCACGTCCAGTCTAGGGAATATACCTTGGGAAAACTGAAAATCCATAAGACAGAGCCACCCCCAAATTGAGGGCTGCACTGCTTACAGGAACCTCAACCTGGGTACACCTGAAATATCCCAGGAAATATAAAAATGGTTCCAAACATTGTGGAACTTACGTACGATGGAATATCCCTCAGCCACGAAATCAATGTCATAAGACCAGTAGCAGCAAAATGAGTGGATTCAGGTACGATGATTCTAAGTGAAAGAAGTCACACAGGAAAAGAAACTTATCATAAGATATCACTTAGGAAGATCCTGTAAACATGGCTACACATGAACTGAGTTAGGCAAGAGAACAGAGTCTCACATTTAGAAAACACTCTTATGCCTGCTTAAGGGGGAAGGAGAGGTGGGGTGATGCATCAAACCCGAGTTTGATATAAGCACAGGTACCGTTCCAAAAACCAACTATGGAATAGACAAGACCTACACCTTCCTCAGTGAAAGGGACTCAAAACCCCATATTTCCCGCAGAGGAATAGATCTGCCTAGTAAGAATCTTAAAACCTATGTATTGATATGTCTCCGTAAGGGAATCAAGTGTGTCTAGACTGGCATAAACAGGGCAGCGAGAATCAGCTCAAACCCACTCTAAAAAGGAATTTCAAAAACAAAACAAAGAAACAGGGAAATTCTTTACAATTCCTTCAGGGTCTCTGATGCAACCTGGAATGTCCCTATCTACAATGACAGCTGGATGTGGCATAAGGCTGGACACTTGGGACTGAGAGGATTGGTGAGATTGGGTGAGCAAATGCAGACCCTTTAAAGCAATAATGCATGGCACCCATTCCATGGGTCCCAGCTCTCCAGGTGGAAGGGAATATTACTACAGCTATAACGTGTACGGGAAACCTAGAGAATGGACACACTGTGAATACGAAAGGTTTCTAAAACTCAACGAAGAGCCCCTCTCCTGGTGCTCCGGTTTGATTTTCCAACTGCTTTCCTATCAATCTCCCAACTTGGAGAGACAGCCCCTTTAAGCTCCTGGTTCGCACAGGTTGCCAATTTGGCAGAGGATGAAAGGGAAGAGGGAGAACCAATGAGAGAGTAGCTGTTAGGCATTTGGATGGGCACATGTCACTCTAATTTCCCGGCAGGAAGAAGAATGAACCAAAGTCTCAGCCACCCACCGGGAACCAGTAGAGGTCCTGAACCAAAAGTTTGGACTTGCGTTCAGCTCACAAAAAACGAGTTGAAAAATGGAGCTCAGGGGCACAGCAATTCACAAACTGGCAGAGTAATCAAGGCCAACTATCGTCCAAAAATCTGTTGAGGGAAGGCAACGAGGCGGACTTGAAAGCGAGGCAGAATAGCAGGAAACAGATTTCAAGAGGTACGTTGGAATCGCCTGTAAAGCACAGGAAGAGGGGCACAACTTCGACAATGATGCACTTGGCCAAAAAGGGCGTATGCGTTTTCTCCTGAATATATTCAGGAGAAAACGCATACGCCCTTTTTGGCCAAGCAAGCAAGCGGGCAATGCAAATCTGCACTACAAAGAAGTATCACTTCCCACCGGTCAAAAGGGACATCCACAAAATGTGTAAAAACCAGAAAGGCAAGACAGGCCCTGGAGAACAGGGAGCCTTGTTATGCTGATGGGCGGGATGTAAGTTGCCAACTGCCTCACTGGAGGAGTGCATTGTGTTCCCTAAAACAAGTAAACAACAGAGCTCCAGAGCCAAGGGCACGTCCAGTCTAGGGAATATACCTTGGGAAAACTGAAAATCCATAAGACAGAGCCACCCCCAAATTGAGGGCTGCACTGCTTACAGGAACCTCAACCTGGGTACACCTGAAATATCCCAGGCAATATAAAAATGGTTCCAAACATTGTGGAACTTACGTACGATGGAATATCCCTCAGCCACGAAATCAATGTCATAAGACCAGTAGCAGCAAAATGAGTGGATTCAGGTACGATGATTCTAAGTGAAAGAAGTCACACAGGAAAAGAAACTTATCATAATATATCACTTAGGAAGATCCTGTAAACATGGCTACACATGAACTGAGTTAGGCAAGAGAACAGAGTCTCACATTTAGAAAACACTCTTATGCCTGCTTAAGGGGGAAGGAGAGGTGGGGTGATGCATCAAACCCGAGTTTGATATAAGCACAGGTACCGTTCCAAAAAACAACTATTGAATAGACAAGACCTACACCTTCCTCAGTGAAAGGGACTCAAAATCCCATATTTCCCGCAGAGGAATAGATCTGACTAGTAAGAATCTTAAAACCTATGTATTGATATGTCTCCGTAAGGGAATCAAGTGTGTCTAGACTGGCATAAACATGGCAGCGAGAATCAGCTCAAACCCACTCTAAAAAGGAATTTCAAAAACAGAACAAAGAAACAGGGAAATTCTTTACAATTCCTTCAGGGTCTCTGATGCAACCTGGAATGACCCTATCTACAATGACAGCTGGATGTGGCATAAGGCTGGACACTTGGGACTGAGAGGATTGGTGAGATTGGGTGAGCAAATGCAGACCCTTTAAAGCAATAATGCATGGCACCCATTCCATGGGTCCCAGCTCTCCAGGTGGAAGGGAATATTACTACAGCTATAACGTGTACGGGAAACCTAGAGAATGGACACACTGTGAATACGAAAGGTTTCTAAAACTCAACGAAGAGCCCCTCTCCTGGTGCTCCGGTTTGACTTTCCAACTGCTTTCCTATCAATCTCCCAACTTGGAGAGACAGCCCCTTTAAGCTCCTGGTTCGCACAGGTTGCCAATTTGGCAGAGGATGAAAGGGAAGAGGGAGAACCAATGAGAGAGTAGCTGTTAGGCATTTGGATGGGCACATGTCACTCTAATTTCCCGGCAGGAAGAAGAATGAACCAAAGTCTCAGCCACCCACCGGGAACCAGTAGAGGTCCTGAACCAAAAGTTTGGACTTGCGTTCAGCTCACAAAAAACGAGTTGAAAAATGGAGCTCAGGGGCACAGCAATTCACAAACTGGCAGAGTAATCAAGGCCAACTATCGTCCAAAAATCTGTTGAGGGAAGGCAACGAGGCGGACTTGAAAGCGAGGCAGAATAGCAGGAAACAGATTTCAAGAGGTACGTTGGAATCGCCTGTAAAGCACAGGAAGAGGGGCACAACTTCGAAAATGATGCACTTGGCCAAAAAGGGCGTATGCGTTTTCTCCTGAATATATTCAGGAGAAAACGCATACGCCCTTTTTGGCCAAGCAAGCAAGCGGGCAATGCAAATCTGCACTACAAAGAAGTATCACTTCCCACCGGTCAAAAGGGACATCCACAAAATGTGTAAAAACCAGAAAGGCAAGACAGGCCCTGGAGAACAGGGAGCCTTGTTATGCTGATGGGCGGGATGTAAGTTGCCAACTGCCTCACTGGAGGAGTGCATTGTGTTCCCTAAAACAAGTAAACAACAGAGCTCCAGAGCCAAGGGCACTTCCAGTCTAGGGAATATACCTTGGGAAAACTGAACATCAATAAGACAGAGCCACCCCCAAATTGAGGGCTGCACTGCTTACAGGAACCTCAACCTGGGTACACCTGAAATATCCCAGGAAATATAAAAATGGTTCCAAACATTGTGGAACTTACGTACGATGGAATATCCCTCAGCCACGAAATCAATGTCATAAGACCAGTAGCAGCAAAATGAGTGGATTCAGGTACGATGATTCTAAGTGAAAGAAGTCACACAGGAAAAGAAACATCATAAGATATCACTTAGGAAGATCCTGTAAACATGGCTACACATGAACTGAGTTAGGCAAGAGAACTGAGTCTCACATTTAGAAAACACTCTTATGCCTGCTTAAGGGGGAAGGAGAGGTGGGGTGATGCATCAAACCCGAGTTTGATATAAGCACAGGTACCGTTCCAAAAACCAACTATGGAATAGACAAGACCTACACCTTCCTCAGTGAAAGGGACTCAAAACTCCATATTTCCCACAGAGGAATAGATCTGACTAGTAAGAATCTTAAAACCTATGTATTGATATGTCTCCGTAAGGGAATCAAGTGTGTCTAGACTGGCATAAACATGGCAGCGAGAATCAGCTCAAACCCACTCTAAAAAGGAATTTCAAAAACAGAACAAAGAAACAGGGAAATTCTTTCCAATTCCTTCACGGTCTCTGATGCAACCTGGAATGACCCTATCTACAATGACAGCTGGATGTGGCATAAGGCTGGACACTTGGGACTGAGAAGATTGGTGAGATTGGGTGAGCAAATGCAGACCCTTTAAAGCAATAATGCATGGCACCCATTCCATGGGTCCCAGCTCTCCAGGTGGAAGGGAATATTACTACAGCTATAACGTGTACGGGAAACCTAGAAAATGGACACACTGTGAATACGAAAGGTTTCTAAAACTCAACGAAGAGCCCCTCTCCTGGTGCTCCGGTTTGACTTTCCAACTGTTTTCCTATCAATCTCCCAACTTGGAGAGAGAGCCCCTTTAAGATCCTGGTTCGCACAGGTTGCCAATTTGGCAGAGGATGAAAGGGAAGAGGGAGAACCAATGAGAGAGTAGCTGTTAGGCATTTGGATGGGCACATGTCACTCTAATTTCCCTGCAGGAAGAAGAATGAACCAAAGTCTCAGCCACCCACCGGGAACCAGTAGAGGTCCTGAACCAAAAGTTTGGACTTGCGTTCAGCTCACAAAAAACGAGTTGAAAAATGGAGCTCAGGGGCACAGCAATTCACAAACTGGCAGAGTAATCAAGGCCAACTATCATCCAAAAATCTGTTGAGGGAAGGCAACGAGGCGGACTTGAAAGCGAGGCAGAATAGCAGGAAACAGATTTCAAGAGGTACGTTGGAATCACCTGTAAAGCACAGGAAGAGGGGCACAACTTCGACAATGATGCACTTGGCCAAAAAGGGCGTATGCGTTTTCTCCTGAATATATTCAGGAGAAAACGCATACGCCCTTTTTGGCCAAGCAAGCAAGCGGGCAATGCAAATCTGCACTACAAAGAAGTATCACTTCCCACCGGTCAAAAGGGACATCCACAAAATGTGTAAAAACCAGAAAGGCAAGACAGGCCCTGGAGAACAGGGAGCCTTGTTATGCTGATGGGCGGGATGTAAGTTGCCAACTGCCTCACTGGAGGAGTGCATTGTGTTCCCTAAAACAAGTAAACAACAGAGCTCCAGAGCCAAGGGCACGTCCAGTCTAGGGAATATACCTTGGGAAAACTGAACATCCATAAGACAGAGCCACCCCCAAATTGAGGGCTGCACTGCTTACAGGAACCTCAACCTGGGTACACCTGAAATATCCCAGGAAATATAAAAATGGTTCCAAACATTGTGGAACTTACGTACGATGGAATATCCCTCAGCCACGAAATCAATGTCATAAGACCAGTAGCAGCAAAATGAGTGGATTCAGGTACGATGATTCTAAGTGAAAGAAGTCACACAGGAAAAGAAACATCATAAGATATCACTTAGGAAGATCCTGTAAACATGGCTACACATGAACTGAGTTAGGCAAGAGAACAGAGTCTCACATTTAGAAAACACTCTTATGCCTGCTTAAGGGGGAAGGAGAGGTGGGGTGATGCATCAAACCCGAGTTTGATATAAGCACAGGTACCGTTCCAAAAACCAACTATGGAATAGACAAGACCTACACCTTCCTCAGTGAAAGGGACTCAAAACCCCATATTTCCCGCAGAGCAATAGATCTGACTAGTAAGAATCTTAAAACCTATGTATTGATATGTCTCCGTAAGGGAATCAAGTGTGTCTAGACTGGCATAAACAGGGCAGCGAGAATCAGCTCAAACCCACTCTAAAAAGGAATTTCAAAAACAAAACAAAGAAACAGGGAAATTCTTTACAATTCCTTCAGGGTCTCTGATGCAACCTGGAATGACCCTATCTACAATGACAGCTGGATGTGGCATAAGGCTGGACACTTGGGACTGAGAGGATTGGTGAGATTGGGTGAGCAAATGCAGACCCTTTAAAGCAATAATGCATGGCACCCATTCCATGGGTCCCAGCTCTCCAGGTGGAAGGGAATATTACTACAGCTATAACGTGTACGGGAAACCTAGAGAATGGACACACTGTGAATACGAAAGGTTTCTAAAACTCAACGAAGAGCCCCTCTCCTGGTGCTCCGGTTTGATTTTCCAACTGCTTTCCTATCAATCTCCCAACTTGGAGAGACAGCCCCTTTAAGCTCCTGGTTCGCACAGGTTGCCAATTTGGCAGAGGATGAAAGGGAAGAGGGAGAACCAATGAGAGAGTAGCTGTTAGGCATTTGGATGGGCACATGTCACTCTAATTTCCCGGCAGGAAGAAGAATTAACCAAAGTCTCAGCCACCCACCGGGAACCAGTAGAGGTCCTGAACCAAAAGTTTGGACTTGCGTTCAGCTCACAAAATCGAGTTGAAAAATGGAGCTCAGGGGCACAGCAATTCACAAACTGGCAGAGTAATCAAGGCCAACTATCGTCCAAAAATCTGTTGAGGGAAGGCAACGAGGCGGACTTGAAAGCGAGGCAGAATAGCAGGAAACAGATTTCAAGAGGTACGTTGAAATCGCCTGTAAAGCACAGGAAGAGGGGCACAACTTCGACAATGATGCACTTGGCCAAAAAGGGCGTATGCGTTTTCTCCTGAATATATTCAGGAGAAAACGCATACGCCCTTTTTGGCCAAGCAAGCAAGCGGGCAATGCAAATCTGCACTACAAAGAAGTATCACTTCCCACCGGTCAAAAGGGACATCCACAAAATGTGTAAAAACCAGAAAGGCAAGACAGGCCCTGGAGAACAGGGAGCCTTGTTATGCTGATGGGTGGGATGTAAGTTGCCAACTGCCTCACTGGAGGAGTGCATTGTGTTCCCTAAAACAAGTAAACAACAGAGCTCCAGAGCCAAGGGCACGTCCAGTCTAGGGAATATACCTTGGGAAAACTGAAAATCCATAAGACAGAGCCACCCCCAAATTGAGGGCTGCACTGCTTACAGGAACCTCAACCTGGGTACACCTGAAATATCCCAGGAAATATAAAAATGGTTCCAAACATTGTGGAACTTACGTACGATGGAATATCCCTCAGCCACGAAATCAATGTCATAAGACCAGTAGCAGCAAAATGAGTGGATTCAGGTACGATGATTCTAAGTGAAAGAAGTCACACAGGAAAAGAAACTTATCATAAGATATCACTTAGGAAGATCCTGTAAACATGGCTACACATGAACTGAGTTAGGCAAGAGAACAGAGTCTCACATTTAGAAAACACTCTTATGCCTGCTTAAGGGGGAAGGAGAGGTGGGGTGATGCATCAAACCAGACTTTGATATAAGCA
The DNA here is from genome assembly GCF_964341445.2 of Mesoplodon mirus. Lineage (NCBI taxonomy): Eukaryota > Metazoa > Chordata > Mammalia > Artiodactyla > Ziphiidae > Mesoplodon > Mesoplodon mirus. The sequence continues at coordinate 123,988 of NW_028294964.1, read as the reverse complement.
CAGGTACCGTTCCAAAAACCAACTATGGAATAGACAAGACCTACACCTTCCTCAGTGAAAGGGACTCAAAACCCCATATTTCCCGCAGAGGAATAGATCTGACTAGTAAGAATCTTAAAACCTATGTATTGATATGTCTCCGTAAGGGAATCAAGTGTGTCTAGACTGGCATAAACATGGCCGCGAGAATCAGCTCAAACCCACTCTAAAAAGGAATTTCAAAAACAGAACAAAGAAACAGGGAAATTCTTTACAATTCCTTCAGGGTCTCTGATGCAACCTGGAATGACCCTATCTACAATGACAGCTGGATGTGGCATAAGGCTGGACACTTGGGACTGAGAGGATTGGTGAGATTGGGTGAGCAAATGCAGACCCTTTAAAGCAATAATGCATGGCACCCATTCCATGGGTCCCAGCTCTCCAGGTGGAAGGGAATATTACTACAGCTATAACGTGTACGGGAAACCTAGAGAATGGACACACTGTGAATACGAAAGGTTTCTAAAACTCAACGAAGAGCCCCTCTCCTGGTGCTCCGGTTTGACTTTCCAACTGCTTTCCTATCAATCTCCCAACTTGGAGAGACAGCCCCTTTAAGCTCCTGGTTCGCACAGGTTGCCAATTTGGCAGAGGATTAAAGGGAAGAGGGAGAACCAATGAGAGAGTAGCTGTTAGGCATTTGGATGGGCACATGTCACTCTAATTTCCCTGCAGGAAGAAGAATTAACCAAAGTCTCAGCCACCCACCGGGAACCAGTAGAGGTCCTGAACCAAAAGTTTGGACTTGCGTTCAGCTCAAAAAAAACGAGTTGAAAAATGGAGCTCAGGGGCACAGCAATTCACAAACTGGCAGAGTAATCAAGGCCAACTATCGTCCAAAAATCTGTTGAGGGAAGGCAACGAGGCGGACTTGAAAGCGAGGCAGAATAGCAGGAAACACATTTCAAGAGGTACGTTGGAATCGCCTGTAAAGCACAGGAAGAGGGACACAACTTCGACAATGATGCACTTGGCCAAAAAGGGTGTATGCGTTTTCTCCTGAATATATTCAGGAGAAAACTCATACGCCCTTTTTGGCCAAGCAAGCAAGCGGGCAATGCAAATCTGCACTACAAAGAAGTATCACTTCCCACCGGTCAAAAGGGACATCCACAAAATGTGTAAAAACCAGAAAGGCAAGACAGGCCCTGGAGAACAGGGAGCCTTGTTATGCTGATGGGCGGGATGTAAGTTGCCAACTGCCTCACTGGAGGAGTGCATTGTGTTCCCTAAAACAAGTAAACAACAGAGCTCCAGAGCCAAGGGCACGTCCAGTCTAGGGAATATACCTTGGGAAAACTGAAAATCCATAAGACAGAGCCACCCCCAAATTGAGGGCTGCACTGCTTACAGGAACCTCAACCTGGGTACACCTGAAATATCCCAGGAAATATAAAAATGGTTCCAAACATTGTGGAACTTACGTACGATGGAATATCCCTCAGCCACGAAATCAATGTCATAAGACCAGTAGCAGCAAAATGAGTGGATTCAGGTACGATGATTCTAAGTGAAAGAAGTCACACAGGAAAAGAAACTTATCATAAGATATCACTTAGGAAGATCCTGTAAACATGGCTACACATGAAATGAGTTAGGCAAGAGAACAGAGTCTCACATTTAGAAAACACTCTTATGCCTGCTTAAGGGGGAAGGAGATGTGGGGTGATGCATCAAACACGAGTTTGATATAAGCACAGGTACCGTTCCAAAAACCAACTATGGAATAGACAAGACCTACACCTTCCTCAGTGAAAGGGACTCAAAACCCCATATTTCCCGCAGAGGAATAGATCTGACTAGTAAGAATCTTAAAACCTATGTATTGATATGTCTCCGTAAGGGAATCAAGTGTGTCTAGACTGGCATAAACAGGGCAGCGAGAATCAGCTCAAACCCACTCTAAAAAGGAATTTCAAAAACAAAACAAAGAAACATGGAAATTCTTTACAATTCCTTCAGGGTCTCTGATGCAACCTGGAATGACCCTATCTACAATGACAGCTGGATGTGGCATAAGGCTGGACACTTGGGACTGAGAGGATTGGTGAGATTGGGTGAGCAAATGCAGACCCTTTAAAGCAATAATGCATGGCACCCATTCCATGGGTCCCAGCTCTCCAGGTGGAAGGGAATATTACTACAGCTATAACGTGTACGGGAAACCTATAAAATGGACACACTGTGAATACGAAAGGTTTCTAAAACTCAACGAAGTGCCCCTCTCCTGGTGCTCCGGTTTGACTTTCCAACTGTTTTCCTATCAATCTCCCAACTTGGAGAGAGAGCCCCTTTAAGCTCCTGGTTCGCACAGGTTGCCAATTTGGCAGAGGATGAAAGGGAAGAGGGAGAACCAATGAGAGAGTAGCTGTTAGGCATTTGGATGGGCACATGTCACTCTAATTTCCCGGCAGGAAGAAGAATGAACCAAAGTCTCAGCCACCCACCGGGAACCAGTAGAGGTCCTGAACCAAAAGTTTGGACTTGCGTTCAGCTCACAAAAAACGAGTTGAAAAATGGAGCTCAGGGGCACAGCAATTCACAAACTGGCAGAGTAATCAAGGCCAACTATCGTGCAAAAATCTGTTGAGGGAAGGCAACGAGGCGGACTTGAAAGCGAGGCAGAATAGCAGGAAACAGATTTCAAGAGGTACGTTGGAATCGCCTGTAAAGCACAGGAAGAGGGGCACAACTTCGACAATGATGCACTTGGCCAAAAAGGGCGTATGCGTTTTCTCCTGAATATATTCAGGAGAAAACGCATACGCCCTTTTTGGCCAAGCAAGCAAGCGGGCAATGCAAATCTGCACTACAAAGAAGTATCACTTCCCACCGGTCAAAAGGGACATCCACAAAATGTGTAAAAACCAGAAAGGCAAGACAGGCCCTGGAGAACAGGGAGCCTTGTTATGCTGATGGGCGGGATGTAAGTTGCCAACTGCCTCACTGGAGGAGTGCATTGTGTTCCCTAAAACAAGTAAACAACAGAGCTCCAGAGCCAAGGGCACGTCCAGTCTAGGGAATATACCTTGGGAAAACTGAAAATCCATAAGACAGAGCCACCCCCAAATTGAGGGCTGCACTGCTTACAGGAACCTCAACCTGGGTACACCTGAAATATCCCAGGAAATATAAAAATGGTTCCAAACATTGTGGAACTTACGTACGATGGAATATCCCTCAGCCACGAAATCAATGTCATAAGACCAGTAGCAGCAAAATGAGTGGATTCAGGTACGATGATTCTAAGTGAAAGAAGTCACACAGGAAAAGAAACTTATCATAAGATATCACTTAGGAAGATCCTGTAAACATGGCTACACATGAACTGAGTTAGGCAAGAGAACAGAGTCTCACATTTAGAAAACACTCTTATGCCTGCTTAAGGGGGAAGGAGAGGTGGGGTGATGCATCAAACCAGACTTTGATATAAGCACAGGTACCGTTCCAAAAACCAACTATGGAATAGACAAGACCTACACCTTCCTCAGTGAAAGGGACTCAAAACCCCATATTTCCCGCAGAGGAATAGATCTGACTAGTAAGAATCTTAAAACCTATGTATTGATATGTCTCCGTAAGGGAATCAAGTGTGTCTAGACTGGCATAAACATGGCCGCGAGAATCAGCTCAAACCCACTCTAAAAAGGAATTTCAAAAACAGAACAAAGAAACAGGGAAATTCTTTACAATTCCTTCAGGGTCTCTGATGCAACCTGGAATGACCCTATCTACAATGACAGCTGGATGTGGCATAAGGCTGGACACTTGGGACTGAGAGGATTGGTGAGATTGGGTGAGCAAATGCAGACCCTTTAAAGCAATAATGCATGGCACCCATTCCATGGGTCCCAGCTCTCCAGGTGGAAGGGAATATTACTACAGCTATAACGTGTACGGGAAACCTATAAAATGGACACACTGTGAATACGAAAGGTTTCTAAAACTCAACGAAGTGCCCCTCTCCTGGTGCTCCGGTTTGACTTTCCAACTGTTTTCCTATCAATCTCCCAACTTGGAGAGAGAGCCCCTTTAAGCTCCTGGTTCGCACAGGTTGCCAATTTGGCAGAGGATGAAAGGGAAGAGGGAGAACCAATGAGAGAGTAGCTGTTAGGCATTTGGATGGGCACATGTCACTCTAATTTCCCGGCAGGAAGAAGAATGAACCAAAGTCTCAGCCACCCACCGGGAACCAGTAGAGGTCCTGAACCAAATGTTTGGACTTGCGTTCAGCTCACAAAAAACGAGTTGAAAAATGGAGCTCAGGGGCACAGCAATTCACAAACTGGCAGAGTAATCAAGGCCAACTATCGTCCAAAAATCTGTTGAGGGAAGGCAACGAGGCGGACTTGAAAGCGAGGCAGAATAGCAGGAAACAGATTTCAAGAGGTACGTTGGAATCGCCTGTAAAGCACAGGAAGAGGGGCACAACTTCGACAATGATGCACTTGGCCAAAAAGGGCGTATGCGTTTTCTCCTGAATATATTCAGGAGAAAACTCATACGCCCTTTTTGGCCAAGCAAGCAAGCGGGCAATGCAAATCTGCACTACAAAGAAGTATCACTTCCCACCGGTCAAAAGGGACATCCACAAAATGTGTAAAAACCAGAAAGGCAAGACAGGCCCTGGAGAACAGGGAGCCTTGTTATGCTGATGGGCGGGATGTAAGTTGCCAACTGCCTCACTGGAGGAGTGCATTGTGTTCCCTAAAACAAGTAAACAACAGAGCTCCAGAGCCAAGGGCACGTCCAGTCTAGGGAATATACCTTGGGAAAACTGAAAATCCATAAGACAGAGCCACCCCCAAATTGAGGGCTGCACTGCTTACAGGAACCTCAACCTGGGTACACCTGAAATATCCCAGGAAATATAAAAATGGTTCCAAACATTGTGGAACTTACGTACGATGGAATATCCCTCAGCCACGAAATCAATGTCATAAGACCAGTAGCAGCAAAATGAGTGGATTCAGGTACGATGATTCTAAGTGAAAGAAGTCACACAGGAAAAGAAACTTATCATAAGATATCACTTAGGAAGATCCTGTAAACATGGCTACACATGAACTGAGTTAGGCAAGAGAACAGAGTCTCACATTTAGAAAACACTCTTATGCCTGCTTAAGGGGGAAGGAGAGGTGGGGTGATGCATCAAACCCGAGTTTGATATAAGCACAGGTACCGTTCCAAAAACCAACTATGGAATAGACAAGACCTACACCTTCCTCAGTGAAAGGGACTCAAAACCCCATATTTCCCGCAGAGGAATAGATCTGACTAGTAAGAATCTTAAAACCTATGTATTGATATGTCTCCGTAAGGGAATCAAGTGTGTCTAGACTGGCATAAACAGGGCAGCGAGAATCAGCTCAAACCCACTCTAAAAAGGAATTTCAAAAACAAAACAAAGAAACAGGGAAATTCTTTACAATTCCTTCAGGGTCTCTGATGCAACCTGGAATGACCCTATCTACAATGACAGCTGGATGTGGCATAAGGCTGGACACTTGGGACTGAGAGGAATGGTGAGATTGGGTGAGCAAATGCAGACCCTTTAAAGCAATAATGCATGGCACCCATTCCATGGGTCCCAGCTCTCCAGGTGGAAGGGAATATTACTACAGCTATAACGTGTACGGGAAACCTAGAGAATGGACACACTGTGAATACGAAAGGTTTCTAAAACTCAATGAAGAGCCCCTCTCCTGGTGCTCCGGTTTGATTTTCCAACTGCTTTCCTATCAATCTCCCAACTTGGAGAGACAGCCCCTTTAAGCTCCTGGTTCGCACAGGTTGCCAATTTGGCAGAGGATGAAAGGGAAGAGGGAGAACCAATGAGAGAGTAGCTGTTAGGCATTTGGATGGGCACATGTCACTCTAATTTCCCGGCAGGAAGAAGAATGAACCAAAGTCTCAGCCACCCACCGGGAACCAGTAGAGGTCCTGAACCAAAAGTTTGGACTTGCTTTCAGCTCACAAAAAACGAGTTGAAAAATGGAGCTCAGGGGCACAGCAATTCACAAACTGGCAGAGTAATCAAGGCCAACTATCGTCCAAAAATCTGTTGAGGGAAGGCAACGAGGCGGACTTGAAAGCGAGGCAGAATAGCAGGAAACAGATTTCAAGAGTTACGTTGAAATCGCCTGTAAAGCACAGGAAGAGGGGCACAACTTCGACAATGATGCACTTGGCCAAAAAGGGCGTAGGCGTTTTCTCCTGAATATATTCAGGAGAAAACGCATACGCCCTTTTTGGCCAAGCAAGCAAGCGGGCAATGCAAATCTGCACTACAAAGAAGTATCACTTCCCACCGGTCAAAAGGGACATCCACAAAATGTGTAAAAACCAGAAAGGCAAGACAGGCCCTGGAGAACAGGGAGCCTTGTTATGCTGATGGGCGGGATGTAAGTTGCCAACTGCCTCACTGGAGGAGTGCATTGTGTTCCCTAAAACAAGTAAACAACAGAGCTCCAGAGCCAAGGGCACGTCCAGTCTAGGGAATATACCTTGGGAAAACTGAAAATCCATAAGACAGAGCCACCCCCAAATTGAGGGCTGCACTGCTTACAGGAACCTCAACCTGGGTACACCTGAAATATCCCAGGAAATATAAAAATGGTTCCAAACATTGTGGAACTTACGTACGATGGAATATCCCTCAGCCACGAAATCAATGTCATAAGACCAGTAGCAGCAAAATGAGTGGATTCAGGTACGATGATTCTAAGTGAAAGAAGTCACACAGGAAAAGAAACTTATCATAAGATATCACTTAGGAAGATCCTGTAAACATGGCTACACATGAGCTGAGTTAGGCAAGAGAACAGAGTCTCACATTTAGAAAACACTCTTATGCCTGCTTAAGGGGGAAGGAGAGGTGGGGTGATGCATCAAACCCGAGTTTGATATAAGCACAGGTACCGTTCCAAAAACCAACTATGGAATAGACAAGACCTACACCTTCCTCAGTGAAAGGGACTCAAAACCCCATATTTCCCGCAGAGGAATAGATCTGACTAGTAAGAATCTTAAAACCTATGTATTGATATGTCTCCGTAAGGGAATCAAGTGTGTCTAGACTGGCATAAACATGGCCGCGAGAATCAGCTCAAACCCACTCTAAAAAGGAATTTCAAAAACAGAACAAAGAAACAGGGAAATTCTTTACAATTCCTTCAGGGTCTCTGATGCAACCTGGAATGACCCTATCTACAATGACAGCTGGATGTGGCATAAGGCTGGACACTTGGGACTGAGAGGATTGGTGAGATTGGGTGAGCAAATGCAGACCCTTTAAAGCAATAATGCATGGCACCCATTCCATGGGTCCCAGCTCTCCAGGTGGAAGGGAATATTACTACAGCTATAACGTGTACGGGAAACCTAGAGAATGGACACACTGTGAATACGAAAGGTTTCTAAAACTCAACGAAGAGCCCCTCTCCTGGTGCTCCGGTTTGACTTTCCAACTGCTTTCCTATCAATCTCCCAACTTGGAGAGACAGCCCCTTTAAGCTCCTGGTTCGCACAGGTTGCCAATTTGGCAGAGGATGAAAGGGAAGAGGGAGAACCAATGAGAGAGTAGCTGTTAGGCATTTGGATGGGCACATGTCACTCTAATTTCCCTGCAGGAAGAAGAATTAACCAAAGTCTCAGCCACCCACCGGGAACCAGTAGAGGTCCTGAACCAAAAGTTTGGACTTGCGTTCAGCTCAAAAAAAACGAGTTGAAAAATGGAGCTCAGGGGCACAGCAATTCACAAACTGGCAGAGTAATCAAGGCCAACTATCGTCCAAAAATCTGTTGAGGGAAGGCAACGAGGCGGACTTGAAAGCGAGGCAGAATAGCAGGAAACACATTTCAAGAGGTACGTTGGAATCGCCTGTAAAGCACAGGAAGAGGGACACAACTTCGACAATGATGCACTTGGCCAAAAAGGGTGTATGCGTTTTCTCCTGAATATATACAGGAGAAAACTCATACGCCCTTTTTGGCCAAGCAAGCAAGCGGGCAATGCAAATCTGCACCACAAAGAAGTATCACTTCCCACCGGTCAAAAGGGACATCCACAAAATGTGTAAAAACCAGAAAGGCAAGACAGGCCCTGGAGAACAGGGAGCCTTGTTATGCTGATGGGCGGGATGTAAGTTGCCAACTGCCTCACTGGAGGAGTGCATTGTGTTCCCTAAAACAAGTAAACAACAGAGCTCCAGAGCCAAGGGCACGTCCAGTCTAGGGAATATACCTTGGGAAAACTGAAAATCCATAAGACAGAGCCACCCCCAAATTGAGGGCTGCACTGCTTACAGGAACCTCAACCTGGGTACACCTGAAATATCCCAGGAAATATAAAAATGGTTCCAAACATTGTGGAACTTACGTACGATGGAATATCCCTCAGCCACGAAATCAATGTCATAAGACCAGTAGCAGCAAAATGAGTGGATTCAGGTACGATGATTCTAAGTGAAAGAAGTCACACAGGAAAAGAAACTTATCATAAGATATCACTTAGGAAGATCCTGTAAACATGGCTACACATGAAATGAGTTAGGCAAGAGAACAGAGTCTCACATTTAGAAAACACTCTTATGCCTGCTTAAGGGGGAAGGAGAGGTGGGGTGATGCATCAAACACGAGTTTGATATAAGCACAGGTACCGTTCCAAAAACCAACTATGGAATAGACAAGACCTACACCTTCCTCAGTGAAAGTGACTCAAAACCCCATATTTCCCGCAGAGGAATAGATCTGACTAGTAAGAATCTTAAAACCTATGTATTGATATGTCTCCGTAAGGGAATCAAGTGTGTCTAGACTGGCATAAACAGGGCAGCGAGAATCAGCTCAAACCCACTCTAAAAAGGAATTTCAAAAACAAAACAAAGAAACATGGAAATTCTTTACAATTCCTTCAGGGTCTCTGATGCAACCTGGAATGACCCTATCTACAATGACAGCTGGATGTGGCATAAGGCTGGACACTTGGGACTGAGAGGATTGGTGAGATTGGGTGAGCAAATGCAGACCCTTTAAAGCAATAATGCATGGCACCCATTCCATGGGTCCCAGCTCTCCAGGTGGAAGGGAATATTACTACAGCTATAACGTGTACGGGAAACCTATAAAATGGACACACTGTGAATACGAAAGGTTTCTAAAACTCAACGAAGTGCCCCTCTCCTGGTGCTCCGGTTTGACTTTCCAACTGTTTTCCTATCAATCTCCCAACTTGGAGAGAGAGCCCCTTTAAGCTCCTGGTTCGCACAGGTTGCCAATTTGGCAGAGGATGAAAGGGAAGAGGGAGAACCAATGAGAGAGTAGCTGTTAGGCATTTGGATGGGCACATGTCACTCTAATTTCCCGGCAGGAAGAAGAATGAACCAAAGTCTCAGCCACCCACCGGGAACCAGTAGAGGTCCTGAACCAAAAGTTTGGACTTGCGTTCAGCTCACAAAAAACGAGTTGAAAAATGGAGCTCAGGGGCACAGCAATTCACAAACTGGCAGAGTAATCAAGGCCAACTATCGTCCAAAAATCTGTTGAGGGAAGGCAACGAGGCGGACTTGAAAGCGAGGCAGAATAGCAGGAAACAGATTTCAAGAGGTACGTTGGAATCGCCTGTAAAGCACAGGAAGAGGGGCACAACTTCGACAATGATGCACTTGGCCAAAAAGGGCGTATGCGTTTTCTCCTGAATATATTCAGGAGAAAACGCATACGCCCTTTTTGGCCAAGCAAGCAAGCGGGCAATGCAAATCTGCACTACAAAGAAGTATCACTTCCCACCGGTCAAAAGGGACATCCACAAAATGTGTAAAAACCAGAAAGGCAAGACAGGCCCTGGAGAACAGGGAGCCTTGTTATGCTGATGGGCGGGATGTAAGTTGCCAACTGCCTCACTGGAGGAGTGCATTGTGTTCCCTAAAACAAGTAAACAACAGAGCTCCAGAGCCAAGGGCACGTCCAGTCTAGGGAATATACCTTGGGAAAACTGAAAATCCATAAGACAGAGCCACCCCCAAATTGAGGGCTGCACTGCTTACAGGAACCTCAACCTGGGTACACCTGAAATATCCCAGGAAATATAAAAATGGTTCCAAACATTGTGGAACTTACGTACGATGGAATATCCCTCAGCCACGAAATCAATGTCATAAGACCAGTAGCAGCAAAATGAGTGGATTCAGGTACGATGATTCTAAGTGAAAGAAGTCACACAGGAAAAGAAACTTATCATAAGATATCACTTAGGAAGATCCTGTAAACATGGCTACACATGAACTGAGTTAGGCAAGAGAACAGAGTCTCACATTTAGAAAACACTCTTATGCCTGCTTAAGGGGGAAGGAGAGGTGGGGTGATGCATCAAACCCGAGTTTGATATAAGCACAGGTACCGTTCCAAAAACCAACTATGGAATAGACAAGACCTACACCTTCCTCAGTGAAAGGGACTCAAAACCCCATATTTCCCGCAGAGGAATAGATCTGACTAGTAAGAATCTTAAAACCTATGTATTGATATGTCTCCGTAAGGGAATCAAGTGTGTCTAGACTGGCATAAACATGGCCGCGAGAATCAGCTCAAACCCACTCTAAAAAGGAATTTCAAAAACAGAACAAAGAAACAGGGAAATTCTTTACAATTCCTTCAGGGTCTCTGATGCAACCTGGAATGACCCTATCTACAATGACAGCTGGATGTGGCATAAGGCTGGACACTTGGGACTGAGAGGATTGGTGAGATTGGGTGAGCAAATGCAGACCCTTTAAAGCAATAATGCATGGCACCCATTCCATGGGTCCCAGCTCTCCAGGTGGAAGGGAATATTACTACAGCTATAACGTGTACGGGAAACCTATAAAATGGACACACTGTGAATACGAAAGGTTTCTAAAACTCAACGAAGTGCCCCTCTCCTGGTGCTCCGGTTTGACTTTCCAACTGTTTTCCTATCAATCTCCCAACTTGGAGAGAGAGACCCTTTAAGCTCCTGGTTGGCACAGGTTGCCAATTTGGCAGAGGATGAAAGGGAAGAGGGAGAACCAATGAGAGAGTAGCTGTTAGGCATTTGGATGGGCACATGTCACTCTAATTTCCCGGCAGGAAGAAGAATGAACCAAAGTCTCAGCCACCCACCGGGAACCAGTAGAGGTCCTGAACCAAATGTTTGGACTTGCGTTCAGCTCACAAAAAACGAGTTGAAAAATGGAGCTCAGGGGCACAGCAATTCACAAACTGGCAGAGTAATCAAGGCCAACTATCGTCCAAAAATCTGTTGAGGGAAGGCAACGAGGCGGACTTGAAAGCGAGGCAGAATAGCAGGAAACAGATTTCAAGAGGTACGTTGGAATCGCCTGTAAAGCACAGGAAGAGGGGCACAACTTCGACAATGATGCACTTGGCCAAAAAGGGCGTATGCGTTTTCTCCTGAATATATTCAGGAGAAAACGCATACGCCCTTTTTGGCCAAGCAAGCAAGCGGGCAATGCAAATCTGCACTACAAAGAAGTATCACTTCCCACCGGTCAAAAGGGACATCCACAAAATGTGTAAAAACCAGAAAGGCAAGACAGGCCCTGGAGAACAGGGAGCCTTGTTATGCTGATGGGCGGGATGTAAGTTGCCAACTGCCTCACTGGAGGAGTGCATTGTGTTCCCTAAAACAAGTAAACAACAGAGCTCCAGAGCCAAGGGCACGTCCAGTCTAGGGAATATACCTTGGGAAAACTGAAAATCCATAAGACAGAGCCACCCCCAAATTGAGGGCTGCACTGCTTACAGGAACCTCAACCTGGGTACACCTGAAATATCCCAGGAAATATAAAAATGGTTCCAAACATTGTGGAACTTACGTACGATGGAATATCCCTCAGCCACGAAATCAATGTCATAAGACCAGTAGCAGCAAAATGAGTGGATTCAGGTACGATGATTCTAAGTGAAAGAAGTCACACAGGAAAAGAAACTTATCATAAGATATCACTTAGGAAGATCCTGTAAACATGGCTACACATGAACTGAGTTAGGCAAGAGAACAGAGTCTCACATTTAGAAAACACTCTTATGCCTGCTTAAGGGGGAAGGAGAGGTGGGGTGATGCATCAAACCTGAGTTTGATATAAGCACAGGTACCGTTCCAAAAACCAACTATGGAATAGACAAGACCTACACCTTCCTCAGTGAAAGGGACTCAAAACCCCATATTTCCCGCAGAGGAATAGATCTGACTAGTAAGAATCTTAAAACCTATGTATTGATATGTCTCCGTAAGGGAATCAAGTGTGTCTAGACTGGCATAAACAGGGCAGCGAGAATCAGCTCAAACCCACTCTAAAAAGGAATTTCAAAAACAAAACAAAGAAACAGGGAAATTCTTTACAATTCCTTCAGGGTCTCTGATGCAACCTGGAATGACCCTATCTACAATGACAGCTGGATGTGGCATAAGGCTGGACACTTGGGACTGAGAGGAATGGTGAGATTGGGTGAGCAAATGCAGACCCTTTAAAGCAATAATGCATGGCACCCATTCCATGGGTCCCAGCTCTCCAGGTGGAAGGGAATATTACTACAGCTATAACGTGTACGGGAAACCTAGAGAATGGACACACTGTGAATACGAAAGGTTTCTAAAACTCAATGAAGAGCCCCTCTCCTGGTGCTCCGGTTTGATTTTCCAACTGCTTTCCTATCAATCTCCCAACTTGGAGAGACAGCCCCTTTAAGCTCCTGGTTCGCACAGGTTGCCAATTTGGCAGAGGATGAAAGGGAAGAGGGAGAACCAATGAGAGAGTAGCTGTTAGGCATTTGGATGGGCACATGTCACTCTAATTTCCCGGCAGGAAGAAGAATGAACCAAAGTCTCAGCCACCCACCGGGAACCAGTAGAGGTCCTGAACCAAAAGTTTGGACTTGCTTTCAGCTCACAAAAAACGAGTTGAAAAATGGAGCTCAGGGGCACAGCAATTCACAAACTGGCAGAGTAATCAAGGCCAACTATCGTCCAAAAATCTGTTGAGGGAAGGCAACGAGGCGGACTTGAAAGCGAGGCAGAATAGCAGGAAACAGATTTCAAGAGTTACGTTGAAATCGCCTGTAAAGCACAGGAAGAGGGGCACAACTTCGACAATGATGCACTTGGCCAAAAAGGGCGTAGGCGTTTTCTCCTGAATATATTCAAGAGAAAACGCATACGCCCTTTTTGGCCAAGCAAGCAAGCGGGCAATGCAAATCTGCACTACAAAGAAGTATCACTTCCCACCGGTCAAAAGGGACATCCACAAAATGTGTAAAAACCAGAAAGGCAAGACAGGCCCTGGAGAACAGGGAGCCTTGTTATGCTGATGGGCGGGATGTAAGTTGCCAACTGCCTCACTGGAGGAGTGCATTGTGTTCCCTAAAACAAGTAAACAACAGAGCTCCAGAGCCAAGGGCACGTCCAGTCTAGGGAATATACCTTGGGAAAACTGAAAATCCATAAGACAGAGCCACCCCCAAATTGAGGGCTGCACTGCTTACAGGAACCTCAACCTGGGTACACCTGAAATATCCCAGGAAATATAAAAATGGTTCCAAACATTGTGGAACTTACGTACGATGGAATATCCCTCAGCCACGAAATCAATGTCATAAGACCAGTAGCAGCAAAATGAGTGGATTCAGGTACGATGATTCTAAGTGAAAGAAGTCACACAGGAAAAGAAACTTATCATAAGATATCACTTAGGAAGATCCTGTAAACATGGCTACACATGAACTGAGTTAGGCAAGAGAACAGAGTCTCACATTTAGAAAACACTCTTATGCCTGCTTAAGGGGGAAGGAGAGGTGGGGTGATGCATCAAACCAGACTTTGATATAAGCACAGGTACCGTTCCAAAAACCAACTATGGAATAGACAAGACCTACACCTTCCTCAGTGAAAGGGACTCAAAACCCCATATTTCCCGCAGAGGAATAGATCTGACTAGTAAGAATCTTAAAACCTATGTATTGATATGTCTCCGTAAGGGAATCAAGTGTGTCTAGACTGGCATAAACATGGCCGCGAGAATCAGCTCAAACCCACTCTAAAAAGGAATTTCAAAAACAGAACAAAGAAACAGGGAAATTCTTTACAATTCCTTCAGGGTCTCTGATGCAACCTGGAATGACCCTATCTACAATGACAGCTGGATGTGGCATAAGGCTGGACACTTGGGACTGAGAGGATTGGTGAGATTGGGTGAGCAAATGCAGACCCTTTAAAGCAATAATGCATGGCACCCATTCCATGGGTCCCAGCTCTCCAGGTGGAAGGGAATATTACTACAGCTATAACGTGTACGGGAAACCTAGAGAATGGACACACTGTGAATACGAAAGGTTTCTAAAACTCAACGAAGAGCCCCTCTCCTGGTGCTCCGGTTTGATTTTCCAACTGCTTTCCTATCAATCTCCCAACTTGGAGAGACAGCCCCTTTAAGCTCCTGGTTCGCACAGGTTGCCAATTTGGCAGAGGATGAAAGGGAAGAGGGAGAACCAATGAGAGAGTAGCTGTTAGGCATTTGGATGGGCACATGTCACTCTAATTTCCCGGCAGGAAGAAGAATGAACCAAAGTCTCAGCCACCCACCGGGAACCAGTAGAGGTCCTGAAACAAAAGTTTGGACTTGCGTTCAGCTCACAAAAAACGAGTTGAAAAATGGAGCTCAGGGGCACAGCAATTCACAAACTGGCAGAGTAATCAAGGCCAACTATCGTCCAAAAATCTGTTGAGGGAAGGCAACGAGGCGGACTTGAAAGCGAGGCAGAATAGCAGGAAACAGATTTCAAGAGGTACGTTGAAATCGCCTGTAAAGCACAGGAAGAGGGGCACAACTTCGACAATGATGCACTTGGCCAAAAAGGGCGTATGCGTTTTCTCCTGAATATATTCAGGAGAAAACGCATACGCCCTTTTTGGCCAAGCAAGCAAGCGGGCAATGCAAATCTGCACTACAAAGAAGTATCACTTCCCACCGGTCAAAAGGGACATCCACAAAATGTGTAAAAACCAGAAAGGCAAGACAGGCCCTGGAGAACAGGGAGCCTTGTTATGCTGATGGGCGGGATGTAAGTTGCCAACTGCCTCACTGGAGGAGTGCATTGTGTTCCCTAAAACAAGTAAACAACAGAGCTCCAGAGCCAAGGGCACGTCCAGTCTAGGGAATATACCTTGGGAAAACTGAAAATCCATAAGACAGAGCCACCCCCAAATTGAGGGCTGCACTGCTTACAGGAACCTCAACCTGGGTACACCTGAAATATCCCAGGAAATATAAAAATGGTTCCAAACATTGTGGAACTTACGTACGATGGAATATCCCTCAGCCACGAAATCAATGTCATAAGACCAGTAGCAGCAAAATGAGTGGATTCAGGTACGATGATTCTAAGTGAAAGAAGTCACACAGGAAAAGAAACTTATCATAAGATATCACTTAGGAAGATCCTGTAAACATGGCTACACATGAACTGAGTTAGGCAAGAGAACAGAGTCTCACATTTAGAAAACACTCTTATGCCTGCTTAAGGGGGAAGGAGAGGTGGGGTGATGCATCAAACCCGAGTTTGATATAAGCACAGGTACCGTTCCAAAAGCCAACTATGGAATAGACAAGACCTACACCTTCCTCAGTGAAAGGGACTCAAAACCCCATATTTCCCGCAGAGGAATAGATCTGACTAGTAAGAATCTTAAAACCTATGTATTGATATGTCTCCGTAAGGGAATCAAGTGTGTCTAGACTGGCATTAACATGGCCGCGAGAATCAGCTCAAACCCACTCTAAAAAGGAATTTCAAAAACAGAACAAAGAAACAGGGAAATTCTTTACAATTCCTTCAGGGTCTCTGATGCAACCTGGAATGACCCTATCTACAATGACAGCTGGATGTGGCATAAGGCTGGACACTTGGGACTAAGAGGATTGGTGAGATTGGGTGAGCAAATGCAGACCCTTTAAAGCAATAATGCATGGCACCCATTCCATGGGTCCCAGCTCTCCAGGTGGAAGGGAATATTACTACAGCTATAACGTGTACGGGAAACCTAGAGAATGGACACACTGTGAATATGAAAGGTTTCTAAAACTCAACGAAGAGCACCTCTCCTGGTGCTCCGGTTTGACTTTCCAACTGCTTTCCTATCAATCTCCCAACTTGGAGAGACAGCCCCTTTAAGCTCCTGGTTCGCACAGGTTGCCAATTTGGCAGAGGATGAAAGGGAAGAGGGAGAACCAATGAGAGAGTAGCTGTTAGGCATTTGGATGGGCACATGTCACTCTAATTTCCCTGCAGGAAGAAGAATGAACCAAAGTCTCAGCCACCCACCGGGAACCAGTAGAGGTCCTGAACCAAAAGTTTGGACTTGCGTTCAGCTCACAAAAAACGAGTTGAAAAATGGAGCTCAGGGGCACAGCAATTCACAAACTGGCAGAGTAATCAAGGCCAACTATCGTCCAAAAATCTGTTGAGGGAAGGCAAGGAGGCGGACGTGAAAGCGAGGCAGAATAGCAGGAAACAGATTTCAAGAGGTACGTTGGAATCGCCTGTAAAGCACAGGAAGAGGGGCACAACTTCGACAATGATGCACTTGGCCAAAAAGGGCGTATGTGTTTTCTCCTGAATATATTCAGGAGAAAACGCATACGCCCTTTTTGGCCAAGCAAGCAAGCGGGCAATGCAAATCTGCACTACAAAGAAGTATCACTTCCCACCGGTCAAAAGGGACATCCACAAAATGTGTAAAAACCAGAAAGGCAAGACAGGCCCTGGAGAACAGGGAGCCTTGTTATGCTGATGGGCGGGATGTAAGTTGCCAACTGCCTCACTGGAGGAGTGCATTGTGTTCCCTAAAACAAGTAAACAACAGAGCTCCAGAGCCAAGGGCACGTCCAGTCTAGGGAATATACCTTGGGAAAACTGAAAATCCATAAGACAGAGCCACCCCCAAATTGAGGGCTGCACTGCTTACAGGAACCTCAACCTGGGTACACCTGAAATATCCCAGGAAATATAAAAATGGTTCCAAACATTGTGGAACTTACGTACGATGGAATATCCCTCAGCCACGAAATCAATGTCATAAGACCAGTAGCAGCAAAATGAGTGGATTCAGGTACGATGATTCTAAGTGAAAGAAGTCACACAGGAAAAGAAACTTATCATAAGATATCACTTAGGAAGATCCTGTAAACATGGCTACACATGAACTGAGTTAGGCAAGAGAACAGAGTCTCACATTTAGAAAACACTCTTATGCCTGCTTAAGGGGGAAGGAGAGGTGGGGTGATGCATCAAACCCGAGTTTGATATAAGCACAGTTACCGTTCCAAAAACCAACTATGGAATAGACAAGACCTACACCTTCCTCAGTGAAAGGGACTCAAAACCCCATATTTCCCACAGAGGAATAGATCTGACTAGTAAGAATCTTAAAACCTATGTATTGATATGTCTCCGTAAGGGAATCAAGTGTGTCTAGACTGGCATAATCATGGCCGCGAGAATCAGCTCAAACCCACTCTAAAAAGGAATTTCAAAAACAGAACAAAGAAACAGGGAAATTCTTTACAATTCCTTCAGGGTCTCTGATGCAACCTGGAATGACCCTATCTACAATGACAGCTGGATGTGGCATAAGGCTGGACACTTGGGACTGAGAGGATTGGTGAGATTGGGTGAGCAAATGCAGACCCTTTAAAGCAATAATGCATGGCACCCATTCCATGGGTCCCAGCTCTCCAGGTTGAAGGGAATATTACTACAGCTATAACGTGTACGGGAAACCTAGAGAATGGACACACTATGAATACGAAAGGTTTCTAAAACTAAACGAAGAGCCCCTCTCCTGGTGCTCCGGTTTGACTTTCCAACTGCTTTCCTATCAATCTCCCAACTTGGAGAGACAGCCCCTTTAAGCTCCTGGTTCGCACAGGTTGCCAATTTGGCAGAGGATGAAAGGGAAGAGGGAGAACCAATGAGAGAGTAGCTGTTAGGCATTTGGATGGGCACATGTCACTCTAATTTCCCGGCAGGAAGAAGAATGAACCAAAGTCTCAGCCACCCACCGGGAACCAGTAGAGGTCCTGAACCAAAAGTTTGGACTTGCGTTCAGCTCACAAAAAACGAGTTGAAAAATGGAGCTCAGGGGCACAGCAATTCACAAACTGGCAGAGTAATCAAGGCCAACTATCGTCCAAAAATCTGTTGAGGGAAGGCAACGAGGCGGACTTGAAAGCGAGGCAGAATAGCAGGAAACAGATTTCAAGAGGTACGTTGGAATCGCCTGTAAAGCACAGGAAGAGGGGCACAACTTCGACAATGATGCACTTGGCCAAAAAGGGCGTATGCGTTTTCTCCTGAATATATTCAGGAGAAAACGCATACGCCCTTTTTGGCCAAGCAAGCAAGCGGGCAATGCAAATCTGCACTACAAAGAAGTATCACTTCCCACCGGTCAAAAGGGACATCCACAAAATGTGTAAAAACCAGAAAGGCAAGACAGGCCCTGGAGAACAGGGAGCCTTGTTATGCTGATGGGCGGGATGTAAGTTGCCAACTGCCTCACTGGAGGAGTGCATTGTGTTCCCTAAAACAAGTAAACAACAGAGCTCCAGAGCCAAGGGCACTTCCAGTCTAGGGAATATACCTTGGGAAAACTGAACATCAATAAGACAGAGCCACCCCCAAATTGAGGGCTGCACTGCTTACAGGAACCTCAACCTGGGTACACCTGAAATATCCCAGGAAATATAAAAATGGTTCCAAACATTGTGGAACTTACGTACGATGGAATATCCCTCAGCCACGAAATCAATGTCATAAGACCAGTAGCAGCAAAATGAGTGGATTCAGGTACGATGATTCTAAGTGAAAGAAGTCACACAGGAAAATAAACTTATCATAAGATATCACTTAGGAAGATCCTGTAAACATGGCTACACATGAACTGAGTTAGGCAAGAGAACAGAGTCTCACATTTAGAAAACACTCTTATGCCTGCTTAAGGGGGAAGGAGAGGTGGGGTGATGCATCAAACCCGAGTTTGATATAAGCACAGGTACCGTTCCAAAAACCAACTATGGAATAGACAAGACCTACACCTTCCTCAGTGAAAGGGACTCAAAACCCCATATTTCCCGCAGAGGAATAGATCTGACTAGTAAGAATCTTAAAACCTATGTATTGATATGTCTCCGTAAGGGAATCAAGTGTGTCTAGACTGGCATAAACAGGGCCGCGAGAATCAGCTCAAACCCACTCTAAAAAGGAATTTCAAAAACAGAACAAAGAAACAGGGAAATTCTTTACAATTCCTTCAGGGTCTCTGATGCAACCTGGAATGACCCTATCTACAATGACAGCTGGATGTGGCATAAGGCTGGACACTTGGGACTGAGAGGATTGGTGAGATTGGGTGAGCAAATGCAGACCCTTTAAAGCAATAATGCATGGCACCCATTCCATGGGTCCCAGCTCTCCAGGTTGAAGGGAATATTACTACAGCTATAACGTGTACGGGAAACCTAGAGAATGGACACACTATGAATACGAAAGGTTTCTAAAACTAAACGAAGAGCCCCTCTCCTGGTGCTCCGGTTTGACTTTCCAACTGCTTTCCTATCAATCTCCCAACTTGGAGAGACAGCCCCTTTAAGCTCCTGGTTCGCACAGGTTGCCAATTTGGCAGAGGATGAAAGGGAAGAGGGAGAACCAATGAGAGAGTAGCTGTTAAGCATTTGGATGGGCACATGTCACTCTAATTTCCCGGCAGGAAGAAGAATTAACCAAAGTCTCAGCCACCCACCGGGAACCAGTAGAGGTCCTGAACCAAAAGTTTGGACTTGCGTTCAGCTCACAAAAAACGAGTTGAAAAATGGAGCTCAGGGACACAGCAATTCACAAACTGGCAGAGTAATCAAGGCCAACTATCGTCCAAAAATCTGTTGAGGGAAGGCAACGAGGCGGACTTGAAAGCGAGGCAGAATAGCAGGAAACAGATTTCAAGAGGTACGT
Source organism: Mesoplodon mirus (assembly GCF_964341445.2). NCBI lineage: Eukaryota > Metazoa > Chordata > Mammalia > Artiodactyla > Ziphiidae > Mesoplodon > Mesoplodon mirus. Next base: position 103,900 of record NW_028294964.1, on the reverse strand, counting down.
TGGAATCGCCTGTAAAGCACAGGAAGAGGGGCACAACTTCGACAATGATGCACTTGGCCAAAAAGGGCGTATGTGTTTTCTCCTGAATATATTCAGGAGAAAACGCATACGCCCTTTTTGGCCAAGCAAGCAAGCGGGCAATGCAAATCTGCACTACAAAGAAGTATCACTTCCCACCGGTCAAAAGGGACATCCACAAAATGTGTAAAAACCAGAAAGACAAGACAGGCCCTGGAGAACAGGGAGCCTTGTTATGCTGATGGGCGGGATGTAAGTTGCCAACTGCCTCACTGGAGGAGTGCATTGTGTTCCCTAAAACAAGTAAACAACAGAGCTCCAGAGCCAAGGGCACGTCCAGTCTAGGGAATATACCTGGGGAAAACTGAAAATCCATAAGACAGAGCCACCCCCAAATTGAGGGCTGCACTGCTTACAGGAACCTCAACCTGGGTACACCTGAAATATCCCAGGAAATATAAAAATGGTTCCAAACATTGTGGAACTTACGTACGATGGAATATCCCTCAGCCACGAAATCAATGTCATAAGACCAGTAGCAGCAAAATGAGTGGATTCAGGTACGATGATTCTAAGTGAAAGAAGTCACACAGGAAAAGAAACTTATCATAAGATATCACTTAGGAAGATCCTGTAAACATGGCTACACATGAACTGAGTTAGGCAAGAGAACAGAGTCTCACATTTAGAAAACACTCTTATGCCTGCTTAAGGGGGAAGGAGAGGTGGGGTGATGCATCAAACCCGAGTTTGATATAAGCACAGGTACCGTTCCAAAAACCAACTATGGAATAGACAAGACCTACACCTTCCTCAGTGAAAGGGACTCAAAACCCCATATTTCCCGCAGAGGAATAGATCTGACTAGTAAGAATCTTAAAACCTATGTATTGATATGTCTCCGTAAGGGAATCAAGTGTGTCTAGACTGGCATAAACATGGCCGCGAGAATCAGCTCAAACCCACTCTAAAAAGGAATTTCAAAACAGAACAAAGAAACAGGGAAATTCTTTACAATTCCTTCAGGGTCTCTGATGCAACCTGGAATGACCCTATCTACAATGACAGCTGGATGTGGCATAAGGCTGGACACTTGGGACTGAGAGGATTGGTGAGATTGGGTGAGCAAATGCAGACCCTTTAAAGCAATAATGCATGGCACCCATTCCATGGGTCCCAGCTCTCCAGGTGGAAGGGAATATTACTACAGCTATAACGTGTACGGGAAACCTAGAAAATGGACACACTGTGATAACGAAAGGTTTCTAAAACTCAACGAAGAGCCCCTCTCCTGGTGCTCCGGTTTGACTTTCCAACTGCTTTCCTATCAATCTCCCAACTTGGAGAGACAGCCCCTTTAAGCTCCTGGTTCGCACAGGTTGCCAATTTGGCAGAGGATGAAAGGGAAGAGGGAGAACCAATGAGAGAGTAGCTGTTAGGCATTTGGATGGGCACATGTCACTCTAATTTCCCGGCAGGAAGAAGAATGAACCAAAGTCTCAGCCACCCACCGGGAACCAGTAGAGGTCCTGAACCAAAAGTTTGGACTTGCGTTCAGCTCACAAAAAACGAGTTGAAAAATGGAGCTCAGGGGCACAGCAATTCACAAACTGGCAGAGTAATCAAGGCCAACTATCGTCCAAAAATCTGTTGAGGGAAGGCAACGAGGCGGACTTGAATGCGAGGCAGAATAGCAGGAAACAGATTTCAAGAGGTACGTTAGAATCGCCTGTAAAGCACAGGAAGAGGGGCACAACTTCGACAATGATGCACTTGGCCAAAAAGGGCGTATGCGTTTTCTCCTGAATATATTCAAGAGAAAACGCATACGCCCTTTTTGGCCAAGCAAGCAAGCGGGCAATGCAAATCTGCACTACAAAGAAGTATCACTTCCCACCGGTCAAAAGGGACATCCACAAAATGTGTAAAAACCAGAAAGTCAAGACAGGCCCTGGAGAACAGGGAGCCTTGTTATGCTGATGGGCGGGATGTAAGTTGCCAACTGCCTCACTGGAGGAGTGAATTGTGTTCCCTAAAACAAGTAAACAACAGAGCTACAGAGCCAAGGGCACTTCCAGTCTAGGGAATATACCTTGGGAAAACTGAAAATCCATAAGACAGAGCCACCCCCAAATTGAGGGCTGCACTGCTTACAAGAACCTCAACCTGGGTACACCTGAAATATCCCAGGAAATATAAAAATGGTTCAAATCATTGTGGAACTTACGTACGATGGAATATCCCTCAGCCATGAAATCAATGTCATAACACCAGTAGCAGCAAAATGAGTGGATTCAGGTACGATGATTCTAAGTGAAAGAAGTCACACAGAAAAAGAAACTTATCATAAGATATCACTTAGGAAGATCCTGTAAACATGGCAACACATGAACTGAGTTAGGAAAGAGAACAGAGTCTCACATTTAGAAAACACTCTTATGCCTGCTTAAGGGGGAAGGAGAGGTGGGGTGATGCATCAAACCAGAGTTTGATATAAGCACAGGTACTGTTCCAAAAACCAACTATGGAATAGACAAGACCTACACCTTCCTCAGTGAAAGGGACTCAAAACCCCATATTTCCCGCAGAGGAATAGATCTGACTAGTAAGAATCTTAAAACCTATGTATTGATATGTCACCGTAAGGGGATCAAGTGTGTCTAGACTGGCATAAACAGGGCAGCGAGAATCAGCTCAAACCCACTCTAAAAAGGAATTTCAAAAACAGAACAAAGAAACAGGGAAATTCTTTACAATTCCTTCAGGGTCTCTGATGCAACCTGGAATGACCCTATCTACGATGACAGCTGGATGTGGCATGAGGCTGGACACTTGGGACTGAGAGGATTGGTGAGATTGGGTGAGCAAATGCAGACCCTTTAAAGCAATAATGCATGGCAACCATTCCATGGGTCCCACCTCTCCAGGTTGAAGGGAATATTACGACAGCTATAACATGTACGGGAAACCTAGAGAATGGACACACTGTGAATACGAAAGGTTTCTAAAACTCAACGAAGAGTCCCTCTCCTGGTGCTCCGGTTTGACTTTCCAACAGCTTTACTATCAACCTCCCAACTTGGAGAGACAGCCCCTTTAAGCTCCTGGTTCACACAGGTTGCCCATTTGGCAGAGGAGGAAAGGGAAGAGGGAGAACCAATGAGAGAGTAGCTGTTAGGCATTTGGATGGGCACATGTCACTGTAATTTCCCGGCAGGAAGAAGAATTCACCAAAGTCTCAGCCACCCACCGGGAACCAGTATAGGTCCTGAACCAAATGTTTGGACTTGCGTTCAGCTCACAAAAAACGAGTTGAAAAATGGAGCTCAGGGGCACAGCAATTCACAAACTGGCAGAGTAATCAAGGCCAACTATCGTCCAAAAATCTGTTGAGGGAAGGCAACGAGGCGGACTTGAATGCGAGGCAGAATAGCAGGAAACAGATTTCAAGAGGTACGTTAGAATCGCCTGTAAAGCACAGGAAGAGGGGCACAACTTCGACAATGATGCACTTGGCCAAAAAGGGCGTATGCGTTTTCTCCTGAATATATTCAGGAGAAAACGCATACGCCCTTTTTGGCCAAGCAAGCAAGCGGGCAATGCAAATCTGCACTACAAAGAAGTATCACTTCCCAACGGTCAAAAGGGACATCCACAAAATGTGTAAAAACCAGAAAGGCAAGACAGGCCCTGGAGAACAGGGAGCCTTGTTATGCTGATGGGCGGGATGTAAGTTGCCAACTGCCTCACTGGAGGAGTGCATTGTGTTCCCTAAAACAAGTAAACAACAGAGCTACAGAGCCAAGGGCACTTCCAGTCTAGGGAATATACCTTGGGAAAACTGAAAATCCATAAGACAGATCCACCCCCAAATTGAGGGCTGCACTGCTTACAAGAACCTCAACCTGGGTACACCTGAAATATCCCAGGAAATATAAAAATGGTTCAAAACTTTGTGGAACTTACGTACGATGGAATATCCCTCAGCCATGAAATCAATGTCATAAGACCAGTAGCAGCAAAATGAGTGGATTCAGGTACGATGATTCTAAGTGAAAGAAGTCACACAGAAAAAGAAACTTATCATAAGATATCACTTAGGAAGATCCTGTAAACATGGCTACACATGAACTGAGTTAGGAAAGAGAACAGAGTCTCACATTTAGAAAACACTCTTATGCCTGCTTAAGGGGGAAGGAGAGGTGGGGTGATGCATCAAACCAGAGTTTGATATAAGCACAGGTACTGTTCCAAAAAACAACTATGGAATAGACAAGACCTACACCTTCCTCAGTGAAAGGGACTCAAAACCCCATATTTCCCGCAGAGGAATAGATCTGACTAGTAAGAATCTTAAAACCTATGTATTGATATGTCTTCGTAAGGGAATCAAGTGTGTCTAGACTGGCATAAACATGGCAGCGAGAATCAGCTCAAACCCACTCTAAAAAGGAATTTCAAAAACAGAACAAAGAAACAGGGAAATTCTTTACAATTCCTTCAGGTCTCTGATGCAACCTGGAATGACCCTATCTACGATGACAGCTGGATGCGGCATGAGGCTGGACACTTGGGACTGAGAGGATTGGTGAGATTGGGTGAGCAAATGCAGACCCTTTAAAGCAATAATGCATGGCAACCATTCCATGGGTCCCACCTCTCCAGGTTGAAGGGAATATTACTACAGCTATAACATGTACGGGAAACCTAGAGAATGGACACACTGTGAATACGAAAGGTTTCTAAAACTCAACGAAGAGTCCCTCTCCTGGTGCTCCGGTTTGACTTTCCAACAGCTTTACTATCAACCTCCCAACTTGGAGAGACAGCCCCTTTAAGCTCCTGGTTCACACAGGTTGCCCATTTGGCAGAGGAGGAAAGGGAAGAGGGAGAACCAATGAGAGAGTAGCTGTTAGGCATTTGGATGGGCACATGTCACTCTAATTTCCCGGCAGGAAGAAGAATTCACCAAAGTCTCAGCCACCCACCGGGAACCAGTATAGGTCCTGAACCAAATGTTTGGACTTGCGTTCAGCTCACAAAAAGCGAGTTGAAAAATGGAGCTCAGGGGCACAGCAATTCACAAACTGGCAGAGTAATCAAGGCCAACTATCGTCCAAAAATCTGTTGAGGGAAGGCAACGAGGCGGACTTGAATGCGAGGCAGAATAGCAGGAAACAGATTTCAAGAGGTACGTTAGAATCGCCTGTAAAGCACAGGAAGAGGGGCACAACTTCGACAATGATGCACTTGGCCAAAAAGGGCGTATGCGTTTTCTCCTGAATATATTCAGGAGAAAACGCATACGCCCTTTTTGGCCAAGCAAGCAAGCGGGCAATGCAAATCTGCACTACAAAGAAGTATCACTTCCCAACGGTCAAAAGGGACATCCACAAAATGTGTAAAAACCAGAAAGGCAAGACAGGCCCTGGAGAACAGGGAGCCTTGTTATGCTGATGGGCGGGATGTAAGTTGCCAACTGCCTCACTGGAGGAGTGCATTGTGTTCCCTAAAACAAGTAAACAACAGAGCTACAGAGCCAAGGGCACTTCCAGTCTAGGGAATATACCTTGGGAAAACTGAAAATCCATAAGACAGAGCCACCCCCAAATTGAGGGCTGCACTGCTTACAAGAACCTCAACCTGGGTACACCTGAAATATCCCAGGAAATATAAAAATGGTTCAAAACATTGTGGAACTTACGTACGATGGAATATCCCTCAGCCATGAAATCAATGTCATAAGACCAGTAGCAGCAAAATGAGTGGATTCAGGTACGATGATTCTAAGTGAAAGAAGTCACACAGAAAAAGAAACTTATCATAAGATATCACTTAGGAAGATCCTGTAAACATGGCAACACATGAACTGAGTTAGGAAAGAGAACAGAGTCTCACATTTAGAAAACACTCTTATGCCTGCTTAAGGGGGAAGGAGAGGTGGGGTGATGCATCAAACCAGAGTTTGATATAAGCACAGGTACTGTTCCAAAAACCAACTATGGAATAGACAAGACCTACACCTTCCTCAGTGAAAGGGACTCAAAACCCCATATTTCCCGCAGAGGAATAGATCTGACTAGTAAGAATCTTAAAACCTATGTATTGATATGTCTCCGTAAGGGAATCAAGTGTGTCTAGACTGGCATAAACATGGCGGCGAGAATCAGCTCAAACCCACTCTAAAAAGGAATTTCAAAAACAGAACAAAGAAACAGGGAAATTCTTTACAATTCCTTCAGGGTCTCTGATGCAACCTGGAATGACCCTATCTACGATGACAGCTGGATGCGGCATGAGGCTGGACACTTGGGACTGAGAGGACTGGTGAGATTGGGTGAGCAAATGCAGACCCTTTAAAGCAATAATGCATGGCAACCATTCCATGGGTCCCACCTCTCCAGGTTGAAGGGAATATTACTACAGCTATAACATGTACGGGAAACCTAGAGAATGGACACACTGTGAATACGAAAGGTTTCTAAAACTCAACGAAGAGTCCCTCTCCTGGTGCTCCGCTTTGACTTTCCAACAGCTTTACTATCAACCTCCCAACTTGGAGAGACAGCCCCTTTAAGCTCCTGGTTCACACAGGTTGCCCATTTGGCAGAGGAGGAAAGGGAAGAGGGAGAACCAATGAGAGAGTAGCTGTTAGGCATTTGGATGGGCACATGTCACTCTAATTTCCCGGCAGGAAGAAGAATACACCAAAGTCTCAGCCACCCACCGGGAACCAGTATAGGTCCTGAACCAAATGTTTGGACTTGCGTTCAGCTCACAAAAAGCGAGTTGAAAAATGGAGCTCAGGGGCACAGCAATTCACAAACTGGCAGAGTAATCAAGGCCAACTATCGTCCAAAAATCTGTTGAGGGAAGGCAACGAGGCGGACTTGAATGCGAGGCAGAATAGCAGGAAACAGATTTCAAGAGGTACGTTAGAATTGCCTGTAAAGCACAGGAAGAGGGGCACAACTTCGACAATGATGCACTTGGCCAAAAAGGGCGTATGCGTTTTCTCCTGAATATATTCAGGAGAAAACGCATACGCCCTTTTTGGCCAAGCAAGCAAGCGGGCAATGCAAATCTGCACTACAAAGAAGTATCACTTCCCACCGGTCAAAAGGGACATCCACAAAATGTGTAAAAACCAGAAAGGCAAGAGAGGACCTGGAGAACAGGGAGCCTTGTTATGCTGATGGGCGGGATGTAAGTTGCCAACTGCCTCACTGGAGGAGTGCATTGTGTTCCCTAAAACAAGTAAACAACAGAGCTACAGAGCCAAGGGCACTTCCAGTCTAGGGAATATACCTTGGGAAAACTGAAAATCCATAAGACAGAGCCACCCCCAAATTGAGGGCTGCACTGCTTACAAGAACCTCAACCTGGGTACACCTGAAATATCCCAGGAAATATAAAAATGGTTCAAAACATTGTGGAACTTATGTACGATGGAATATCCCTCAGCCATGAAATCAATGTCATAAGACCAGTAGCAGCAAAATGAGTGGATTCAGGTACGATGATTCTAAGTGAAAGAAGTCACACAGAAAAAGAAACTTATCATAAGATATCACTTAGGAAGATCCTGTAAACATGGCAACACATGAACTGAGTTAGGAAAGAGAACAGAGTCTCACATTTAGAAAACACTCTTATGCCTGCTTAAGGGGGAAGGAGAGGTGGGGTGATGCATCAAACCAGAGTTTGATATAAGCACAGGTACTGTTCCAAAAACCAACTATGGAATAGACAAGACCTACACCTTCCTCAGTGAAAGGGACTCAAAACCCCATATTTCCCGCAGAGGAATAGATCTGACTAGTAAGAATCTTAAAACCTATGTATTGATATGTCTCCGTAAGGGAATCAAGTGTGTCTAGACTGGCATAAACATGGCGGCGAGAATCAGCTCAAACCCACTCTAAAAAGGAATTTCAAAAACAGAACAAAGAAACAGGGAAATTCTTTACAATTCCTTCAGGGTCTCTGATGCAACCTGGAATGACCCTATCTACGATGACAGCTGGATGCGGCATGAGGCTGGACACTTGGGACTGAGAGGACTGGTGAGATTGGGTGAGCAAATGCAGACCCTTTAAAGCAATAATGCATGGCAACCATTCCATGGGTCCCACCTCTCCAGGTTGAAGGGAATATTACTACAGCTATAACATGTACGGGAAACCTAGAGAATGGACACACTGTGAATACGAAAGGTTTCTAAAACTCAACGAAGAGTCCCTCTCCTGGTGCTCCGCTTTGACTTTCCAACAGCTTTACTATCAACCTCCCAACTTGGAGAGACAGCCCCTTTAAGCTCCTGGTTCACACAGGTTGCCCATTTGGCAGAGGAGGAAAGGGAAGAGGGAGAACCAATGAGAGAGTAGCTGTTAGGCATTTGGATGGGCACATGTCACTCTAATTTCCCGGCAGGAAGAAGAATTCACCAAAGTCTCAGCCACCCACCCGGAACCAGTATAGGTCCTGAACCAAATGTTTGGATTTGCGTTCAGCTCACAAAAAACGAGTTGAAAAATGGAGCTCAGGGGCACAGCAATTCACAAACTGGCAGAGTAATCAAGGCCAACTATCGTCCAAAAATCTGTTGAGGGAAGGCAACGAGGCGGACTTGAATGCGAGGCAGAATAGCAGGAAACAGATTTCAAGAGGTACGTTAGAATCGCCTGTAAAGCACAGGAAGAGGGGCACAACTTCGACAATGATGCACTTGGCCAAAAAGTGCGTATGCGTTTTCTCCTGAATATATTCAGGAGAAAACGCATACGCCCTTTTTGGCCAAGCAAGCAAGCGGGCAATGCAAATCTGCACTACAAAGAAGTATCACTTCCCAACGGTCAAAAGGGACATCCACAAAATGTGTAAAAACCAGAAAGGCAAGACAGGCCCTGGAGAACAGGGAGCCTTGTTATGCTGATGGGCGGGATGTAAGTTGCCAACTGCCTCACTGGAGGAGTGCATTGTGTTCCCTAAAACAAGTAAACAACAGAGCTACAGAGCCAAGGGCACTTCCAGTCTAGGGAATATACCTTGGGAAAACTGAAAATCCATAAGACAGAGCCACCCCCAAATTGAGGGCTGCACTGCTTACAAGAACCTAAACCTGGGTACACCTGAAATATCCCAGGAAACATAAAAATGGTTCAAAACATTGTGGAACTTACGTACGATGGAATATCCCTCAGCCATGAAATCAATGTCATAAGACCAGTAGCAGCAAAATGAGTGGATTCAGGTACGATGATTCTAAGTGAAAGAAGTCACACAGAAAAAGAAACTTATCATAAGATATCACTTAGGAAGGTCCTGTAAACATGGCAACACATGAACTGAGTTAGGAAAGAGAACAGAGTCTCACATTTAGAAAACACTCTTATGCCTGCTTAAGGGGGAAGGAGAGGTGGGGTGATGCATCAAACCCGAGTTTGATATAAGCACAGGTACCGTTCCAAAAACCAACTATGGAATAGACAAGACCTACACCTTCCTCAGTGAAAGGGACTCAAAACCCCATATTTCCCGCAGAGGAATAGATCTGACTAGTAAGAATCTTAAAACCTATGTATTGATATGTCTCCGTAAGGGAATCAAGTGTGTCTAGACTGGCATAAACAGGGCAGCGAGAATCAGCTCAAACCCACTCTAAAAAGGAATTTCAAAAACAGAACAAAGAAACAGGGAAATTCTTTACAATTCCTTCAGGGTCTCTGATGCAACCTGGAATGACCCTATCTACGATGACAGCTGGATGCGGCATGAGGCTGGACACTTGGGACTGAGAGGACTGGTGAGATTGGGTGAGCAAATGCAGACCCTTTAAAGCAATAATGCATGGCAACCATTCCATGGGTCCCACCTCTCCAGGTTGAAGGGAATATTACTACAGCTATAACATGTACGGGAAACCTAGAGAATGGACACACTGTGAATACGAAAGGTTTCTAAAACTCAACGAAGAGTCCCTCTCCTGGTGCTCCGCTTTGACTTTCCAACAGCTTTACTATCAACCTCCCAACTTGGAGAGACAGCCCCTTTAAGCTCCTGGTTCACACAGGTTGCCCATTTGGCAGAGGAGGAAAGGGAAGAGGGAGAACCAATGAGAGAGTAGCTGTTAGGCATTTGGATGGGCACATGTCACTCTAATTTCCCGGCAGGAAGAAGAATTCACCAAAGTCTCAGCCACCCACCGGGAACCAGTATAGGTCCTGAACCAAATGTTTGGATTTGCGTTCAGCTCACAAAAAACGAGTTGAAAAATGGAGCTCAGGGGCACAGCAATTCACAAACTGCCAGAGTAATCAAGGCCAACTATCGTCCAAAAATCTGTTGAGGGAAGGCAACGAGGCGGACTTGAATGCGAGGCAGAATAGCAGGAAACAGATTTCAAGAGGTACGTTAGAATCGCCTGTAAAGCACAGGAAGAGGGGCACAACTTCGACAATGATGCACTTGGCCAAAAAGTGCGTATGCGTTTTCTCCTGAATATATTCAGGAGAAAACGCATACGCCCTTTTTGGCCAAGCAAGCAAGCGGGCAATGCAAATCTGCACTACAAAGAAGTATCACTTCCCAACGGTCAAAAGGGACATCCACAAAATGTGTAAAAACCAGAAAGGCAAGACAGGCCCTGGAGAACAGGGAGCCTTGTTATGCTGATGGGCGGGATGTAAGTTGCCAACTGCCTCACTGGAGGAGTGCATTGTGTTCCCTAAAACAAGTAAACAACAGAGCTACAGAGCCAAGGGCACTTCCAGTCTAGGGAATATACCTTGGGAAAACTGAAAATCCATAAGACAGAGCCACCCCCAAATTGAGGGCTGCACTGCTTACAAGAACCTAAACCTGGGTACACCTGAAATATCCCAGGAAACATAAAAATGGTTCAAAACATTGTGGAACTTACGTACGATGGAATATCCCTCAGCCATGAAATCAATGTCATAAGACCAGTAGCAGCAAAATGAGTGGATTCAGGTACGATGATTCTAAGTGAAAGAAGTCACACAGAAAAAGAAACTTATCATAAGATATCACTTAGGAAGGTCCTGTAAACATGGCAACACATGAACTGAGTTAGGAAAGAGAACAGAGTCTCACATTTAGAAAACACTCTTATGCCTGCTTAAGGGGGAAGGAGAGGTGGGGTGATGCATCAAACCAGAGTTTGATATAAGCACAGGTACTGTTCCAAAAACCAACTATGGAATAGACAAGACCTACACCTTCCTCAGTGAAAGGGACTCAAAACCCCATATTTCCCGCAGAGGAATAGATCTGACTAGTAAGAATCTTAAAACCTATGTATTGATATGTCTCCGTAAGGGAATCAAGTGTGTCTAGACTGGCATAAACATGGCGGCGAGAATCAGCTCAAACCCACTCTAAAAAGGAATTTCAAAAACAGAACAAAGAAACAGGGAAATTCTTTACAATTCCTTCAGGGTCTCTGATGCAACCTGGAATGACCCTATCTACGATGACAGCTGGATGCGGCATGAGGCTGGACACTTGGGACTGAGAGGACTGGTGAGATTGGGTGAGCAAATGCAGACCCTTTAAAGCAATAATGCATGGCAACCATTCCATGGGTCCCACCTCTCCAGGTTGAAGGGAATATTACTACAGCTATAACATGTACGGGAAACCTAGAGAATGGACACACTGTGAATACGAAAGGTTTCTAAAACTCAACGAAGAGTCCCTCTCCTGGTGCTCCGCTTTGACTTTCCAACAGCTTTACTATCAACCTCCCAACTTGGAGAGACAGCCCCTTTAAGCTCCTGGTTCACACAGGTTGCCCATTTGGCAGAGGAGGAAAGGGAAGAGGGAGAACCAATGAGAGAGTAGCTGTTAGGCATTTGGATGGGCACATGTCACTCTAATTTCCCGGCAGGAAGAAGAATTCACCAAAGTCTCAGCCACCCACCGGGAACCAGTATAGGTCCTGAACCAAATGTTTGGACTTGCGTTCAGCTCACAAAAAACGAGTTGAAAAATGGAGCTCAGGGGCACAGCAATTCACAAACTGGCAGAGTAATCAAGGCCAACTATCGTCCAAAAATCTGTTGAGGGAAGGCAACGAGGCGGACTTGAATGCGAGGCAGAATAGCAGGAAACAGATTTCAAGAGGTACGTTAGAATTGCCTGTAAAGCACAGGAAGAGGGGCACAACTTCGACAATGATGCACTTGGCCAAAAAGGGCGTATGCGTTTTCTCCTGAATATATTCAGGAGAAAACGCATACGCCCTTTTTGGCCAAGCAAGCAAGCGGGCAATGCAAATCTGCACTACAAAGAAGTATCACTTCCCACCGGTCAAAAGGGACATCCACAAAATGTGTAAAAACCAGAAAGGCAAGAGAGGCCCTGGAGAACAGGGAGCCTTGTTATGCTGATGGGCGGGATGTAAGTTGCCAACTGCCTCACTGGAGGAGTGCATTGTGTTCCCTAAAACAAGTAAACAACAGAGCTACAGAGCCAAGGGCACTTCCAGTCTAGGGAATATACCTTGGGAAAACTGAAAATCCATAAGACAGAGCCACCCCCAAATTGAGGGCTGCACTGCTTACAAGAACCTCAACCTGGGTACACCTGAAATATCCCAGGAAATATAAAAATGGTTCAAAACATTGTGGAACTTATGTACGATGGAATATCCCTCAGCCATGAAATCAATGTCATAAGACCAGTAGCAGCAAAATGAGTGGATTCAGGTACGATGATTCTAAGTGAAAGAAGTCACACAGAAAAAGAAACTTATCATAAGATATCACTTAGGAAGATCCTGTAAACATGGCAACACATGAACTGAGTTAGGAAAGAGAACAGAGTCTCACATTTAGAAAACACTCTTATGCCTGCTTAAGGGGGAAGGAGAGGTGGGGTGATGCATCAAACCAGAGTTTGATATAAGCACAGGTACTGTTCCAAAAACCAACTATGGAATAGACAAGACCTACACCTTCCTCAGTGAAAGGGACTCAAAACCCCATATTTCCCGCAGAGGAATAGATCTGACTAGTAAGAATCTTAAAACCTATGTATTGATATGTCTCCGTAAGGGAATCAAGTGTGTCTAGACTGGCATAAACATGGCGGCGAGAATCAGCTCAAACCCACTCTAAAAAGGAATTTCAAAAACAGAACAAAGAAACAGGGAAATTCTTTACAATTCCTTCAGGGTCTCTGATGCAACCTGGAATGACCCTATCTACGATGACAGCTGGATGCGGCATGAGGCTGGACACTTGGGACTGAGAGGACTGGTGAGATTGGGTGAGCAAATGCAGACCCTTTAAAGCAATAATGCATGGCAACCATTCCATGGGTCCCACCTCTCCAGGTTGAAGGGAATATTACTACAGCTATAACATGTACGGGAAACCTAGAGAATGGACACACTGTGAATACGAAAGGTTTCTAAAACTCAACGAAGAGTCCCTCTCCTGGTGCTCCGCTTTGACTTTCCAACAGCTTTACTATCAACCTCCCAACTTGGAGAGACAGCCCCTTTAAGCTCCTGGTTCACACAGGTTGCCCATTTGGCAGAGGAGGAAAGGGAAGAGGGAGAACCAATGAGAGAGTAGCTGTTAGGCATTTGGATGGGCACATGTCACTCTAATTTCCCGGCAGGAAGAAGAATTCACCAAAGTCTCAGCCACCCACCGGGAACCAGTATAGGTCCTGAACCAAATGTTTGGACTTGCGTTCAGCTCACAAAAAACGAGTTGAAAAATGGAGCTCAGGGGCACAGCAATTCACAAACTGGCAGAGTAATCAAGGCCAACTATCGTCCAAAAATCTGTTGAGGGAAGGCAACGAGGCGGACTTGAATGCGAGGCAGAATAGCAGGAAACAGATTTCAAGAGGTACGTTAGAATCGCCTGTAAAGCACAGGAAGAGGGGCACAACTTCGACAATGATGCACTTGGCCAAAAAGGGCGTATGCGTTTTCTCCTGAATATATTCAGGAGAAAACGCATACGCCCTTTTTGGCCAAGCAAGCAAGCGGGCAATGCAAATCTGCACTACAAAGAAGTATCACTTCCCACCGGTCAAAAGGGACATCCACAAAATGTGTAAAAACCAGAAAGGCAAGAGAGGCCCTGGAGAACAGGGAGCCTTGTTATGCTGATGGGCGGGATGTAAGTTGCCAACTGCCTCACTGGAGGAGTGCATTGTGTTCCCTAAAACAAGTAAACAACAGAGCTACAGAGCCAAGGGCACTTCCAGTCTAGGGAATATACCTTGGGAAAACTGAAAATCCATAAGACAGAGCCACCCCCAAATTGAGGGCTGCACTGCTTACAAGAACCTCAACCTGGGTACACCTGAAATATCCCAGGAAATATAAAAATGGTTCAAAACATTGTGGAACTTACGTACGATGGAATATCCCTCAGCCATGAAATCAATGTCATAAGACCAGTAGCAGCAAAATGAGTGGATTCAGGTACGATGATTCTAAGTGAAAGAAGTCACACAGAAAAAGAAACTTATCATAAGATATCACTTAGGAAGATCCTGTAAACATGGCAACACATGAACTGAGTTAGGAAAGAGAACAGAGTCTCACATTTAGAAAACACTCTTATGCCTGCTTAAGGGGGAAGGAGAGGTGGGGTGATGCATCAAACCAGAGTTTGATATAAGCACAGGTACTGTTCCAAAAACCAACTATGGAATAGACAAGACCTACACCTTCCTCAGTGAAAGGGACTCAAAACCCCATATTTCCCGCAGAGGAATAGATCTGACTAGTAAGAATCTTAAAACCTATGTATTGATATGTCTCCGTAAGGGAATCAAGTGTGTCTAGACTGGCATAAACATGGCAGCGAGAATCAGCTCAAACCCACTCTAAAAAGGAATTTCAAAAACAGAACAAAGAAACAGGGAAATTCTTTACAATTCCTTCAGGGTCTCTGATGCAACCTGGAATGACCCTATCTACGATGACAGCTGGATGTGGCATGAGGCTGGACACTTGGGACTGAGAGGATTGGTGAGATTGGGTGAGCAAATGCAGACCCTTTAAAGCAATAATGCATGGCAACCATTCCATGGGTCCCACCTCTCCAGGTTGAAGGGAATATTACTACAGCTATAACATGTACGGGAAACCTAGAGAATGGACACACTGTGAATACGAAAGGTTTCTAAAACTCAACGAAGAGTCCCTCTCCTGGTGCTCCGGTTTGACTTTCCAACAGCTTTACTATCAACCTCCCAACTTGGAGAGACAGCCCCTTTAAGCTCCTGGTTCACACAGGTTGCCCATTTGGCAGAGGAGGAAAGGGAAGAGGGAGAACCAATGAGAGAGTAGCTGTTAGGCATTTGGATGGGCACATGTCACTCTAATTTCCCGGCAGGAAGAAGAATTCACCAAAGTCTCAGCCACCCACCGGGAACCAGTATAGGTCCTGAACCAAATGTTTGGACTTGCGTTCAGCTCACAAAAAACGAGTTGAAAAATGGAGCTCAGGGGCACAGCAATTCACAAACTGGCAGAGTAATCAAGGCCAACTATCGTCCAAAAATCTGTTGAGGGAAGGCAACGAGGCGGACTTGAATGCGAGGCAGAATAGCAGGAAACAGATTTCAAGAGGTACGTTAGAATCGCCTGTAAAGCACAGGAAGAGGGGCACAACTTCGACAATGATGCACTTGGCCAAAAAGGGCGTATGCATTTTCTCCTGAATATATTCAGGAGAAAACGCATACGCCCTTTTTGGCCAAGCAAGCAAGCGGGCAATGCAAATCTGCACTACAAAGAAGTATCACTTCCCACCGGTCAAAAGGGACATCCACAAAATGTGTAAAAACCAGAAAGGCAAGACAGGCCCTGGAGAACAGGGAGCCTTGTTATGCTGATGGGCGGGATGTAAGTTGCCAACTGCCTCACTGGAGGAGTGCATTGTGTTCCCTAAAACAAGTAAACAACAGAGCTACAGAGCCAAGGGCACTTCCAGTCTAGGGAATATACCTTGGGAAAACTGAAGATCCATAAGACAGAGCCACCCCCAAATTGAGGGCTGCACTGCTTACAAGAACCTCAACCTGGGTACACCTGAAATATCCCAGGAAATATAAAAATGGTTCAAAACATTGTGGAACTTACGTACGATGGAATATCCCTCAGCCATGAAATCAATGTCATAAGACCAGTAGCAGCAAAATGAGTGGATTCAGGTACGATGATTCTAAGGGAAAGAAGTCACACAGAAAAAGAAACTTATCATAAGATATCACTTAGGAAGATCCTGTAAACATGGCAACACATGAACTGAGTTAGGAAAGAGAACAGAGTCTCACATTTAGAAAACACTCTTATGCCTGCTTAAGGGGGAAGGAGAGGTGGGGTGATGCATCAAACCAGAGTTTGATATAAGCACAGGTACTGTTCCAAAAACCAACTATGGAATAGACAAGACCTACACCTTCCTCAGTGAAAGGGACTCAAAACCCCATATTTCCCGCAGAGGAATAGATCTGACTAGTAAGAATCTTAAAACCTATGTATTGATATGTCTCCGTAAGGGAATCAAGTGTGTCTAGACTGGCATAAACATGGCAGCGAGAATCAGCTCAAACCCACTCTAAAAAGGAATTTCAAAAACAGAACAAAGAAACAGGGAAATTCTTTACAATTCCTTCAGGGTCTCTGATGCAACCTGGAATGACCCTATCTACGATGACAGCTGGATGTGGCATGAGGCTGGACACTTGGGACTGAGAGGATTGGTGAGATTGGGTGAGCAAATGCAGACCCTTTAAAGCAATAATGCATGGCAACCATTCCATGGGTCCCACCTCTCCAGGTTGAAGGGAATATTACTACAGCTATAACATGTACGGGAAACCTAGAGAATGGACACACTGTGAATACGAAAGGTTTCTAAAACTCAACGAAGAGTCCCTCTCCTGGTGCTCCGGTTTGACTTTCCAACAGCTTTACTATCAACCTCCCAACTTGGAGAGACAGCCCCTTTAAGCTCCTGGTTCACACAGGTTGCCCATTTGGCAGAGGAGGAAAGGGAAGAGGGAGAACCAATGAGAGAGTAGCTGTTAGGCATTTGGATGGGCACATGTCACTCTAATTTCCCGGCAGGAAGAAGAATTCACCAAAGTCTCAGCCACCCACCGGGAACCAGTATAGGTCCTGAACCAAATGTTTGGACTTGCGTTCAGCTCACAAAAAACGAGTTGAAAAATGGAGCTCAGGGGCACAGCAATTCACAAACTGGCAGAGTAATCAAGGCCAACTATCGTCCAAAAATCTGTTGAGGGAAGGCAACGAGGCGGACTTGAATGCGAGGCAGAATAGCAGGAAACAGATTTCAAGAGGTACGTTAGAATCGCCTGTAAAGCACAGGAAGAGGGGCACAACTTCGACAATGATGCACTTGGCCAAAAAGGGCGTATGCGTTTTCTCCTGAATATATTCAGGAGAAAATGCATACGCCCTTTTTGGCCAAGCAAGCAAGCGGGCAATGCAAATCTGCACTACAAAGAAGTATCACTTCCCACCGGTCAAAAGGGACATCCACAAAACGTGTAAAAACCAGAAAGTCAAGACAGGCCCTGGAGAACAGGGAGCCTTGTTATGCTGATGGGCGGGATGTAAGTTGCCAACTGCCTCACTGGAGGAGTGCATTGTGTTCCCTAAAACAAGTAAACAACAGAGCTACAGAGCCAAGGGCACTTCCAGTCTAGGGAATATACCTTGGGAAAACTGAAAATCCATAAGACAGAGCCACCCCCAAATTGAGGGCTGCACTGCTTACAAGAACCTCAACCTGGGTACACCTGAAATATCCCAGGAAATATAAAAATGCTTCCAAACATTGTGGAACTTACGTACGATGGAATATCCCTCAGCCATGAAATCAATGTCATAAGACCAGTAGCAGCAAAATGAGTGGATTCAGGTACGATGATTCTAAGTGAAAGAAGTCACACAGAAAAAGAAACTTATCATAAGATATCACTTAGGAAGATCCTGTAAACATGGCAACACATGAACTGAGTTAGGAAAGAGAACAGAGTCTCACATTTAGAAAACACTCTTATGCCTGCTTAAGGGGGAAGGAGAGGTGGGGTGATGCATCAAACCAGAGTTTGATATAAGCACAGGTACTGTTCCAAAAACCAACTATGGAATAGACAAGACCTACACCTTCCTCAGTGAAAGGGACTCAAAACCCCATATTTCCCGCAGAGGAACAGATCTGACTAGTAAGAATCTTAAAACCTATGTATTGATATGTCTCCGTAAGGGAATCAAGTGTGTCTAGACTGGCATAAACAGGGCAGCGAGAATCAGCTCAAACCCACTCTAAAAAGGAATTTCAAAAACAGAACAAAGAAACAGGGAAATTCTTTACAATTCCTTCAGGGTCTCTGGTGCAACCTGGAATGACCCTATCTACGATGACAGCTGGATGTGGCATGAGGCTGGACACTTGGGACTGAGAGGATTGGTGAGATTGGGTGAGCAAATGCAGACCCTTTAAAGCAATAATGCATGGCAACCATTCCATGGGTCCCACCTCTCCAGGTTGAAGGGAATATTACTACAGCTATAACATGTACGGGAAACCTAGAGAATGGACACACTGTGAATACGAAAGGTTTCTAAAACTCAACGAAGTGTCCCTCTCCTGGTGCTCCGGTTTGACTTTCCAACAGCTTTACTATCAACCTCCCAACATGGAGAGACAGCCCCTTTAAGCTCCTGGTTCACACAGGTTGCCCATTTGGCAGAGGAGGAAAGGGAAGAGGGAGAACCAATGAGAGAGTAGCTGTTAGGCATTTGGATGGGCACATGTCACTGTAATTTCCCGGCAGGAAGAAGAATGAACCAAAGTCTCAGCCACCCACCGGGAACCAGTATAGGTCCTGAACCAAATGTTTGGACTTGCGTTCAGCTCACAAAAAAACGAGTTGAAAAATGGAGCTCAGGGGCACAGCAATTCACAAACTGGCAGAGTAATCAAGGCCAACTATCGTCCAAAAATCTGTTGAGGGAAGGCAACGAGGCGGACTTGAATGCGAGGCAGAATAGCAGGAAACAGATTTCAAGAGGTACGTTAGAATCGCCTGTAAAGCACAGGAAGAGGGGCACAACTTCGACAATGATGCACTTGGCCAAAAAGGGCGTATGCGTTTTCTCCTGAATATATTCAGGAGAAAACGCATACGCCCTTTTTGGCCAAGCAAGCAAGCGGGCAATGCAAATCTGCACTACAAAGAAGTATCACTTCCCACCGGTCAAAAGGGACATCCACAAAATGTGTAAAAACCAGAAAGTCAAGACAGGCCCTGGAGAACAGGGAGCCTTGTTATGCTGATGGGCGGGATGTAAGTTGCCAACTGCCTCACTGGAGGAGTGCATTGTGTTCCCTAAAACAAGTAAACAACAGAGCTACAGAGCCAAGGGCACTTCCAGTCTAGGGAATATACCTTGGGAAAACTGAAAATCCATAAGACAGAGCCACCCCCAAATTGAGGGCTGCACTGCTTACAAGAACCTCAACCTGGGTACACCTGAAATATCCCAGGAAATATAAAAATGGTTCAAAACATTGTGGAACTTACGTACGATGGAATATCCCTCAGCCATGAAATCAATGTCATAAGACCAGTAGCAGCAAAATGAGTGGATTCAGGTACGATGATTCTAAGTGAAAGAAGTCACACAGAAAAAGAAACTTATCATAAGATATCACTTAGGAAGATCCTGTAAACATGGCAACACATGAACTGAGTTAGGAAAGAGAACAGAGTCTCACATTTAGAAAACACTCTTATGCCTGCTTAAGGGGGAAGGAGAGGTGGGGTGATGCATCAAACCAGAGTTTGATATAAGCACAGGTACTGTTCCAAAAACCAACTATGGAATAGACAAGACCTACACCTTCCTCAGTGAAAGGGACTCAAAACCCCATATTTCCCGCAGAGGAATAGATCTGACTAGTAAGAATCTTAAAACCTATGTATTGATATGTCTCCATAAGGGAATCAAGTGTGTCTAGACTGGCATAAACATGGCAGCGAGAATCAGCTCAAACCCACTCTAAAAAGGAATTTCAAAAACAGAACAAAGAAACAGGGAAATTCTTTACAATTCCTTCAGGGTCTCTGATGCAACCTGGAATGACCCTATCTACGATGACAGCTGGATGTGGCATGAGGCTGGACACTTGGGACTGAGAGGATTGGTGAGATTGGGTGAGCAAATGCAGACCCTTTAAAGCAATAATGCATGGCAACCATTCCATGGGTCCCACCTCTCCAGGTTGAAGGGAATATTACTACAGCTATAACATGTACGGGAAACCTAGAGAATGGACACACTGTGAATACGAAAGGTTTCTAAAACTCAACGAAGAGTCCCTCTCCTGGTGCTCCGGTTTGACTTTCCAACAGCTTTACTATCAATCTCCCAACTTGGAGAGACAGCCCCTTTAAGCTCCTGGTTCACACAGGTTGCCCGTTTGGCAGAGGAGGAAAGGGAAGAGGGAGAACCAATGAGAGAGTAGCTGTTAGGCATTTGGATGGGCACATGTCACTCTAATTTCCCGGCAGGAAGAAGAATTCACCAAAGTCTCAGCCACCCACCGGGAACCAGTATAGGTCCTGAACCAAATGTTTGGACTTGCGTTCAGCTCACAAAAAACGAGTTGAAAAATGGAGCTCAGGGGCACAGCAATTCACAAACTGGCAGAGTAATCAAGGCCAACTATCGTCCAAAAATCTGTTGAGGGAAGGCAACGAGGCGGACTTGAATGCGAGGCAGAATAGCAGGAAACAGATTTCAAGAGGTACGTTAGAATCGCCTGTAAAGCACAGGAAGAGGGGCACAACTTCGACAATGATGCACTTGGCCAAAAAGGGCGTATGCGTTTTCTCCTGAATATATTCAGGAGAAAACGCATACGCCCTTTTTGGCCAAGCAAGCAAGCGGGCAATGCAAATCTGCACTACAAAGAAGTATCACTTCCCACCGGTCAAAAGGGACATCCACAAAATGTGTAAAAACCAGAAAGGCAAGACAGGCCCTGGAGAACAGGGAGCCTTGTTATGCTGATGGGCGGGATGTAAGTTGCCAACTGCCTCACTGGAGGAGTGCATTGTGTTCCCTAAAACAAGTAAACAACAGAGCTACAGAGCCAAGGGCACTTCCAGTCTAGGGAATATACCTTGGGAAAACTGAAAATCCATAAGACAGAGCCACCCCCAAATTGAGGGCTGCACTGCTTACAAGAACCTCAACCTGGGTACACCTGAAATATCCCAGGAAATATAAAAATGGTTCAAAACATTGTGGAACTTACGTACGATGGAATATCCCTCCGCCATGAAATCAATGTCATAAGACCAGTAGCAGCAAAATGAGTGGATTCAGGTACGATGATTCTAAGTGAAAGAAGTCACACAGAAAAAGAAACTTATCATAAGATATCACTTAGGAAGATCCTGTATACATGGCAACACATGAACTGAGTTAGGAAAGAGAACAGAGTCTCACATTTAGAAAACACTCTTATGCCTGCTTAAGGGGGAAGGAGAGGTGGGGTGATGCATCAAACCAGAGTTTGATATAAGCACAGGTACTGTTCCAAAAACCAACTATGGAATAGACAAGACCTACACCTTCCTCAGTGAAAGGGACTCAAAACCCCATATTTCCCGCAGAGGAATAGATCTGACTAGTAAGAATCTTAAAACCTATGTATTGATATGTCTCCGTAAGGGAATCAAGTGTGTCTAGACTGGCATAAACATGGCAGCGAGAATCAGCTCAAACCCACTCTAAAAATGAATTTCAAAAACAGAACAAAGAAACAGGGAAATTCTTTACAATTCCTTCAGGGTCTCTGATGCAACCTGGAATGACCCTATCTACGATGACAGCTGGATGTGGCATGAGGCTGGACACTTGGGACTGAGAGGATTGGTGAGATTGGGTGAGCAAATGCAGACCCTTTAAAGCAATAATGCATGGCAACCATTCCATGGGTCCCACCTCTCCAGGTTGAAGGGAATATTACTACAGCTATAACATGTACGGGAAACCTAGAGAATGGACACACTGTGAATACGAAAGGTTTCTAAAACTCAACGAAGAGTCCCTCTCCTGGTGCTCCGCTTTGACTTTCCAACAGCTTTACTATCAATCTCCCAACTTGGAGAGACAGCCCCTTTAAGCTCCTGGTTCACACAGGTTGCCTATTTGGCAGAGGAGGAAAGGGAAGAGGGAGAACCAATGAGAGAGTAGCTGTTAGGCATTTGGATGGGCACATGTCACTCTAATTTCCCGGCAGGAAGAAGAATTCACCAAAGTCTCAGCCACCCACCGGGAACCAGTATAGGTCCTGAACCAAATGTTTGGACTTGCGTTCAGCTCACAAAAAACGAGTTGAAAAATGGAGCTCAGGGGCACAGCAATTCACAAACTGGCAGAGTAATCAAGGCCAACTATCGTCCAAAAATCTGTTGAGGGAAGGCAACGAGGCGGACTTGAATGCGAGGCAGAATAGCAGGAAACAGATTTCAAGAGGTACGTTAGAATCGCCTGTAAAGCACAGGAAGAGGGGCACAACTTCGACAATGATGCACTTGGCCAAAAAGGGCGTATGCGTTTTCTCCTGAATATATTCAGGAGAAAACTACAATGAGGTATCACCTCACACCTGTTAGAATCGGCATCATCAGAAAATCTACAAACAACCAATTCTGGGGAGGGTGTGGACAAAAGGAGCCCTCTTCCACTATTGGTGGGGATGTAATTTGATACAGTCACTATGGAGAACAGTATGGAGTTTCCTTAAAAAAACTAGAAATAGAATTACCATCTGATCCAGCAATCCCACTTCTGGGCATATACCCAGAGAAAACCGTATTTCAAAAAGGCACATTCACCACAATGTTCGTTGCAGCACTATTTACAATAGCCAGGTAATGGAAGCAACCTAAATGCCCACAGACAGATGAATGGATAAAGATGTGGTACATATATAAAATGGAATATGACTCGGCCATAAAAAGGAATGAAACTGGGTCATTTGTAGAGACATCGATGGATCGAGAGACTGTCATACAGAATGAAGTAACTCAGAAAGAGGAAAACAAATATTGTATATTAATGCATATATGTGGAGCCTAAAAATGGTACAGATGAACTGGTTTGCAGGGAAGAAATAGAGACACAGAGGTAGAGAACAAACGTATGGACACCAAGTGTGGGAAGCCATGGGGTGGTGGTGGTGGGATGATTTGGGAGATTGGGATTGACCTGTATAAATGTATATGCATAAAATACATAACTAATAATAACGTGCTGTATAAAAACATAAATAAAATAAAATTTCAAAATTTTAAAAAATAAAATTTAAAAATAAAACAGAAAAATTTCTTCCCGTCACACAGATGTATTTATAGGAATGAATTATTTCCATGCTTATATTTATAAATACATAAAAGAGGAATAAAATCTAACTTGAACCATAAAAGAAAAAAAAAAAGTATACCCACTAGTTATACAGAGGAAAACCCTATCAGGGCCCTTGCTCCAGCGGTAAACAATTCTGAAATTGGTCAGAGGTGGGGAACCATCTCCCATATAGCCAGCAACCCACCCCCCACGCAAGGAGCGTCGTCATTGCAAAGCTGGGGGACAGTGCCGAGGCATCTGTGAGTAAACGTGAGCTGAGCCCCAGGCCAGCTGCTGCTGAACTGTTCCCACCCTTTCCATGTAAAACACCTGAATATGTACAAGGGCTTGAAAGCCTAGAGGAAGGACCGTGGAGCCACACCAGCGACAGCACGCAGGCCAACTTGGTGCCTGCAGGCCAGCCAGGGATTTCCTGGACCTGGGCGCTCTTCCAGAATCTTTCCATTGCCCTGCCTGGGATACCCCTCCTGTCCCGGCCCCCAGTGCTTTTTTCCTTCCTCACCAATGTCCGGAGAGAAATTCCAGCGGAAGGTATGGGTGACACATCCTCTTCTTTACAGGCGGCAGCCTGGCAACTCCTGCAGAAAGGCCAGCAGAACCCCACACACACCGGGCCACCCACAAAGCTGTGGCCCCTCAATCCCTCCCACCAGCACAGCCCCGAGACTGCTGACGGGGCAGAGAATATGGAGTCAGGCACAGCTTCAGGGGCTATTGCTGCCTGGAGCGCTGTTTATATTGACCTCAACGAGGCACACCTGGGGAGGGCGGGCCGGCAGGGTAAGGCTGCCCAGGTCAGCTAATCCACAACCCTGAGGGAATCACATTGCTGAAAATGGACCCCGCTAAGGCAGAAGAGAAGCCAAGGGAAAAAAGGACACAATGCCATTTGTAGCACCGTAGATGAGTCTAGAAGTAATCACGTGACTTGTAGTAAGTCAGAAAGTGAAAGACACATATCATATCATATCACTTATAGGTGTTACCTAAAAATGGATACCAGGGCAGATATGTCCACGGAGAAAGGCAATCACAGATTCATTAAACAAACTTATGGTTCACCAATGGAAAGGTGTGAGGATTGGTTTCATTACGATATCGGGGTTAACAGACATATACAAACACAGGTGACATATATAATCACCAAAGACCTACAGAATACCAAGAGAGGACTACTCAACATTCTGTCATAACGTACATGGGAAAAGGATCCCAGGAAGAACAGACATGTGTATATGTGTAAAAGAACCACATCTTCCACACCTACAACAAACCAAACATTGTAATCAAATTTGCTGTAATAAAAAATAAAAAAATTAAATTAAAAACACGAACAAGAAGTAGTGAGACAAACGTGAGGGGCTTTCTCCTGGCACATTCCATTCTAAACTCCAATCTAGAACACCACTTCCACTGAGGCTCTCTTGCCCTAGTAACCAGATTTGGTAAGGGTGAACTGCTGCCACCTTGTGGCCGTTTCACACAACAGCAGCTTTAATCCCAGCGCTAATGGTCAGTTGATATTCAAAATCATTGCAGGCCTGTAAATGACACCTGCCCTGAAAACAAATCCTGGGGTCACATATCGACCAAAAAATTCAAAGGACGTCCATATTTCAAAACGACCGTTTCAAAAGGCATATTTTATGCACATTAGTGTTCTGCTTCTTTTCCTTTCTTTCCTTTTTTGTTAAAAAACACGGGAATGGAAAAAGGCATCCCTCAGAATGGGCGAAAATCGTTGCAGACGAATCAATGGACAGAGGTTTAATCTCCAATATATATAAACAGCTCATGCAGCTTAATATTAAAAAAACAAACAACCCAATACAAAAATGGTCAGAAGATCTAAAGAGACGTTTCTTCAAAGAAGACACAGAGATGGCCAAGATGCACATGAAAAGATGCTCAACAGCACTAATTATTAGAGAAATGCAAATCAAAACTACAATGAGGTATCACCTCACACCTGTTAGAATCGGCATCATCAGAAAATTTACAAACAACAAATTCTGGGGAGGGTGTGGACAAAAGGAGCCCTCTTCCACTATTGATGGGAATGTAAATTGATACAGTCACTATGGAGAACAGTATGGAGTTTCCTTAAAAAAACTAGAAATAGAATTACCATCTGATCCAGCAATCCCACTTCTGGGCATATACCCAGAGAAAACCGTATTTCAAAAAGGCACATTCACCACAATGTTCGTTGCAGCACTATTTACAATAGCCAGGTAATGGAAGCAACCTAAATGCCCACAGACAGATGAATGGATAAAGATGTGGTACATATATAAAATGGAATATTACTCGGCCATAAAAAGGAATGAAACTGGGTCATTTGTAGAGACATCGATGGATCGAGAGACTGTCATACAGAATGAAGTAAGTCAGAAAGAGGAAAACAAATATTGTCTATTAACGCATATATGTGGAGCCTAAAAATGGTACAGATGAAATGGTTGGCAGGGCAGAAATAGAGACACAGAGGTAGAGAACAAACGTATGGACACCAAGTGTGGGAAGCCATGGGGTGGTGGTGGTGGGATGAGTTGGGAGTTTGGGATTGACCTGTATACATGTATATGCATAAAATACATAACTAATAATAACGTGCTGTATAAAAAAAATAAATAAAATAAAATTTCAAAATTTTAAAAAATAAAATTTAAAAATAAAACAGAAAAAAGTTCTTCCCTTCACACAGATGTATTTATAGGAATGAATTATTTCCATGCTTATATCTATAAATACATAAAAGAGGAATAACATCTAACTTGAAACATAAAAGAAAAAAAAAGTGAACCCACGAGTTATACAGACGAAAACTCTATCACGGCACTTGCTCCAGTGGTAAACAATTCTGAAATTGGTCAGAGGTGGGGAACCATCTCCCATACAGCCAGCAACCCAACCCCCACGCAAGGAGCGCCCTCATTGCAAAGCTGGGGGACCGTGCCGAGGCATCTCTGAGTAAACGTGAGCTGAGCCCCAGGCCAGCTGCTGCTGAACTGTTCCCACCCTTTCCAGGTAAAACACCTGAATATGTACAAGGGCTTGAAAGCCTAGAGGAAGGACCGTGGAGCCACACTAGCGACAGCACGCAGGCCAACTTGGTGCCTGCAGGCCAGCCAGCGTGGTCGTGGACCCTGGCGCTCTTCCAGAAGCTTTCCATTGCCCTGCCTGAGATACCCCTCCTGTCCCGGCCCCCACTGCTTTTTTCCTTCCTCACCTCTGTCCAGAGAGAAATTCCAGCGGAAGGTATGGGTGACACATCCTCTTCTTTACAGGCGGCAGCCTGGCAACTCCTGCAGAAAGGCCAGCAGAACCCCACTCACACCGGGACACCCACAAAGCTGTGGCCCCTCACTCCCTCCCACCAGCACAGCCCCGAGACTGCTGACGGGGCAGAGAATATCGAGTCAGGCACAGCTTCAGGGGCTATTGCTGCCTGGAGCTCTGTTTATATTGACCTCAACGAGGCACACCTGGGGAGGGCGGGCCGGCAGTGTAAGGCTGCCCAGGTCAGCTAATCCACAACCCTCAGGGAATCACATTGTTGAAAATGGACCCCGCTAAGGCAGAAGAGAAGCCAAGGGAAAAAAGGACACAATGCCATTTGCAGCACCGTAGATGAGTCTAGAAGTAATCACGTGACTTGTAGTAAGTCAGAAAGTGAAAGACACATATCATATCATATCACTTATAGGTGTTACCTAAAAATGGATACCAGGGCAGATATTTCCACGGAGAAGGGCAATCACAGATTCATTAAACAAACTTATGGTTCACCAATGGAAAGGTGTGAGGATAGGTTTCATTACAATATCGGGGTTAACAGACATATACAAACACAGGTGACATATATAATCACCAAAGACCTACAGAATACCAAGAGAGGACTACTCAACATTCTGTCATAACGTACATGGGAAAAGGATCCCAAGAAGAACAGTCATCTGTATATGTGTAAAAGAACCACATCTTCCACACCTACAACAAGCCAAACATTGTAATCAAACTTGCTGTAATAAAAAATAAAAAATTAAATTAAAAACACGAACAAGAAGTAGTGAGACAAACGTGAGGGGCTTTCTCCTGGCACATTCCATTCTAAACTCCAATCTAGAACACGACTTCCACTGAGGCTCTCTTGCCCTCATAACCAGATTTGGTAAGGGTGAACTGCTGCCACCTTGTGGCCGTTTCACACAACAGCAGCTTTAATCCCAGCGCTAATGGTCAGTTGATATTCAAAATCATTGCAGGCCTGTAAATGACACCTGCCCTGAAAACAAATCCTGGGGTCACATATCGACCAAAAATTTCAAAGGACGTCCATATTTCAAAACGACCGTTTCAAAAGGCATATTTTACGCACATTAGTGTTCTGCTTCTTTTCCTTTCTTTCCTTTTTTGTTAAAAAACACGGGAATGGAAAAAGGCATCCCTCAGAATGGGCGAAAATCGTTGCAGACGAATCAATGGACAGAGGTTTAATCTCCAATATATATAAACAGCTCATGCAGCTTGATATTAAAAAAACAAACAACCCAATACAAAAATGGTCAGAAGATCTAAAGAGACGTTTCTTCAAAGAAGACACAGAGATGGCCAAGATGCACATGAAAAGATGCTCAACAGCACTAATTATTAGAGAAATGCAAATCAAAACTACAATGAGGTATCACCTCACACCTGTTAGAATCGGCATCATCAGAAAATTTACAAACAACAAATTCTGGGGAGGGTGTGGACAAAAGGAGCCCTCTTCCACTATTGGTGGGAATGTAAATTGATACAGTCACTATGGAGAACAGTATGGAGTTTCCTTAAAAAAACTAGAAATAGAATTACCATCTGATCCAGCAATCCCACTTCTGGGCATATACCCAGATAAAACCGTATTCCAAAAAGGCACATTCACCACAATGTTCGTTGCAGCACTATTTACAATAGCCAGGTAATGGAAGCAACCTAAATGCCCACAGACAGATGAATGGATAAAGATGTGGTACATATATAAAATGGAATATTACTCGGCCATAAAAAGGAATGAAACTGGGTCATTTGTAGAGACATCGATGGATCGAGAGACTGTCATACAGAATGAAGTAAGTCAGAAAGAGGAAAACAAATATTGTCTATTAATGCATATATGTGGAGCCTAAAAATGGTACAGATGAACTGGTTTGCAGGGAAGAAATAGAGACACAGAGGTAGAGAACAAACGTATGGACACCAAGTGTGGGAAGCCATGGGGTGGTGGTGGTGGGATGAGTTGGGAGTTTGGGATTGACCTGTATACATGTATATGCATAAAATACATAACTAATAATAACGTGCTGTATAAAAAAATAAATAAAATTTCAAAATTTTAAAAAATAAAATTTAAAAATAAAACAGAAAAAAGTTCTTCCCGTCACACAGATGTATTTATAGGAATGAATTATTTCCATGCTTATATCTATAAATACATAAAAGAGGAATAACATCTAACTTGAAACATAAAACAAAAAAAAAGTGAACCCACGAGTTATACAGAGGAAAACCCTATCACGGCACTTGCTCCAGTGGTAAACAATTCTGAAATTGGTCAGATGTGGGGAACCATCTCCCATACAGCCAGCAACCCAACCCCCACGCAAGGAGCGTCCTCATTGCAAAGCTGGGGGACCGTGCCGAGGCATCTCTGAGTAAACGTGAGCTGAGCCCCAGGCCAGCTGCTGCTGAACTGTTCCCACCCTTTCCAGGTAAAACACCTGAATATGTACAAGGGCTTGAAAGCCTAGAGGAAGGACCGTGGAGCCACACCAGCGACAGCACGCAGGCCAACTTGGTGCCTGCAGGCCAGCCAGCGTGGTCCTGGACCCTGGCGCTCTTCCAGAAGCTTTCCATTGCCCTGCCTGAGATACCCCTCCTGTCCCGGACCCCACTGCTTTTTTCCTTCCTCACCTCTGTCCGGAGAGAAATTCCAGCAGAAGGTATGGGTGACACATCCTCTTCTTTACAGGCGGCAGCCTGGCAACTCCTGCAGAAAGGCCACCAGAACCCCACTCACACCGGGCCACCCACAAAGCTGTGGCCCCTCACTCCCTCCCACCAGCACAGCCCCGAGACTGCTGATGGGGCAGAGAATATGGAGTCAGGCACAGCTTCAGGGGCTATTGCTGCCTGGAGCTCTGTTCATATTGACCTCAACGAGGCACACCTGGGGAGGGCGGGCCGGCAGGGTAAGGCTGCCCAGGTCAGCTAATCCACAACCCTCAGGGAATCACATTTTTGAAAATGGACCCCGCTAAGGCAGAAGAGAAGCCAAGGGAAAAAAGGACACAATGCCATTTGCAGCACCGTAGATGAGTCTAGAAGTAATCACGTGACTTGTAGTAACTCAGAAAGTGAAAGACACATATATCATATCACTTATAGGGGTTACCTAAAAATGGATACCAGGGCAGATATTTCCACGGAGAAGGGCAATCACAGATTCATTAAACAAACTTATGGTTCACCAATGGAAAGGTGTGAGGATTGGTTTCATTACGATATCAGGGTTAACAGACATATACAAACACAGGTGACATATATAATCACCAAAGACCTACAGACTACCAAGAGAGGACTACTCAACATTCTGTCATAACGTACATGGGAAAAGGATCCCAAGAAGAACAGTCATCTGTATATGTGTAAAAGAACCACATCTTCCACACCTACAACAAGCCAAACATTGTAATCAAACTTGCTGTAATAAAAAATAAAAAATTAAATTAAAAACACGAACAAGAAGTAGTGAGACAAACGTGAGGGGCTTTCTCCTTGCACATTCCATTCTAAACTCCAATCTAGAACACCACTTCCACTGAGGCTCTCTTGCCCTAGTAACCAGATTTGGTAAGGGTGAACTGCTGCCACCTTGTGGCCGTTTCACACAACAGCAGCTTTAATCCCAGCGCTAATGGTCAGTTGATATTCAAAATCATTGCAGGCCTGTAAATGACACCTGCCCTGAAAACAAATCCTCGGGTCACATATCGACCAAAAAATTCAAAGGACGTCCATATTTCAAAACGACCGTTTCAAAAGGCATATTTTACGCACATTAGTGTTCTGCTTCTTTTCCTTTCTTTCCTTTTTTGTTAAAAAACACGGGAATGGAAAAAGGCATCCCTCAGAATGGGCGAAAATCGTTGCAGACGAATCAATGGACAGAGGTTTAATCTCCAATATATATAAACAGCTCATGCAGCTTAATATTAAAAAAACAAACAACCCAAAAAAAATGGGCAGAAGATCTAAAGAGACGTTTCTTCAAAGGAGACACAGAGATGGCCAAGACGCACATGAAAAGCTGCTCAACAGCACTAATTATTAGAGAAATGCAAATCAAAACTACAATGAGGTATCACCTCACACCTGTTAGAATCGGCATCATCAGAAAATCTACAAACAACCAATTCTGGGGAGGGTGTGGACAAAAGGAGCCCTCTTCCACTATTGGTGGGAATGTAAATTGATACAGTCACTATGGAGAACAGTATGGAGTTTCCTTAAAAAAACTAGAAATAGAATTACCATCTGATCCAGCAATCCCACTTCTGGGCATATACCCAGAGAAAACCATATTTCAAAAAGGCACATTCACCACAATGTTCGTTGCAGCACTATTTACAATAGCCAGGTAATGGAAGCAACCTAAATGCCCACAGACAGATGAATGGATAAAGATGTGGTACATATATAAAATGGAATATTACTCGGCCATAAAAAGGAATGAAACTGGGTCATCTGTAGAGACATCGATGGATCGAGAGACTGTCATACAGAATGAAGTAAGTCAGAAAGAGGAAAACAAATATTGTATATTAATGCATATATGTGGAGCCTAAAAATGGTACAGATGAACTGGTTTGCAGGGAAGAAATAGAGACACAGAGGTAGAGAACAAACGTATGGACACCAAGTGTGGGAAGCCATGGGGTGGTGGTGGTGGGATGAGTTGGGAGATTGGGATTGACCTGTATACATGTATATGCATAAAATACATAACTAATAATAACGTGCTGTATAAAATAATAAATAAATTTTCAAAATTTTAAAAAATAAAATTTAAAAATAAAACAGAAAAAAGTTCTTCCCGTCACACAGATGTATTTATAGGAATGAATTATTTCCATGCTTATATCTATAAATACATAAAAGAGGAATAAAATCTAACTTGAACCATAAAAGAAAAAAAAAAACCTGAACTCACGAGTTTTACAGAGGAAAATCCTATCTGGGCACTTGCTCCAGCGGTAAACAATTCTGAAATTGGTCAGAGGTGGGGAACCATCTCCCATACAGCCAGCAACCCACCCCCCACGCAAGGAGCGTCCTCATTGCAAAGCTGTGGGACAGTGCCGAGGCATCTGTGAGTAAACGTGAGCTGAGCCCCAGGCCAGCTGCTGCTGAACTGTTCCCACCATTCCCAGGTAAAACACCTGAATATGTACAAGGGCTTGAAAGCCTAGAGGAAGGACCGTGGAGCCACACCAGCGACAGCACGCAGGCCAACTTGCTGCCTGCAGGCCAGCCACGGTGGTCGTGGCCCCGGGATCTCTTCCAGAAGCTTTCCATTGCCCTGCCTGAGATACCCCTCCTGTCCTGGCCCCCACTGCTTTTTTCCTTTCTCACCTCTGTCAGGAGAGAAATTACAGCGGAAGGTATGGGTGACACATCCTCTTCTTTACACGCGGCAGCCTGGCAACTCCTGCAGAAAGGCCACCAGAGCCCCACTCACACCAGGCCACACACAAAGCTGTGGCCCCACACTCCCTCCCACCAGCACAGCCCCGAGACTGCTGACGGGGCAGAGAATATGGAGTCAGGCACAGCTTCAGGGGCTATAGCTGCCTGGAGCTCTGTTTATATTGACCTCAACAAGGCACACCTGGGGAGGGCGGGCCGGCAGGGTAATGTTGCCCAGGTCAGCTAATCCACAACCCTCAGGGAATCACATTGTTGAAAATGGACCTCGCTAAGGCAGAAGAGAAGCCAAGGGAAAAAAGGACACAATGCCATTTGCAGCACCGTAGATGAGTCTAGAAGTAATCACGTGACTTGTAGTAACTCAGAAAGTGAAAGACACATATCATATCATATCACTTATAGGTGTTACCTAAAAATGGATACCAGGGCAGATATTTCCACGGAGAAGGGCAATCACAGATTCATTAAACAAACTTATGGTTCACCAATGGAAAGGTGTGAGGATTGGTTTCATTACGATATCGGGGTTAACACACATGTACAAACACAGGTGACATATATAATCAACAAAGACCTACAGAATACCAAGAGAGGACTACTCAACATTCTGTCATAACATACATGGGAAAAGGATCCCAGGAAGAACAGTCATCTGTATATGTGTAAAAGAACCACATCTTCCACAGCTACAACAAGCCAAACATTGTAATCAAACTTGCTGTAATAAAAAATAAAAAATTAAATTAAAAACACGAACAAGAAGTAGTGAGACAAACGTGAGGGGCTTTCTCCTGACACATTCCATTCTAAACTCCAATCTAGAACACCACTTCCACTGAGGCTCTCTTGCCCTAGTTACCAGATTTGGTAAGGGTGAACTGCTGCCACCTTGTGGCCGTTTCACACAACATCAGCTTTAATCCCAGCGCTAATCGTCAGTTGATATTCAAAATCATTGCAGGCCTGTAAATGACACCTGCCCTGAAAACAAATCCTGGGGTCACATATCGACCAAAAATTTCAAAGGACGTCCATATTTCAAAACGACCATTTCAAAAGGCATATTTTACGCACATTAGTGTTCTGCTTCTTTTCCTTTCTTTCCTTTTTTGTTAAAAAAAATACGGGAATGGAAAAAGGCATCCCTCAGAATGGGCAAAAATCGTTGCAGACGAATCAATGGACAGAGGTTTAATCTCCAATATAATTAAACAGCTCCTGCAGCTTAATATTAAAAAAAAACAAACAACCCAAAAAAAATGGGCAGAAGATCTAAAGAGACGTTTCTTCAAAGGAGACACAGAGATGGCCAAGACGCACATGAAAAGCTGCTCAACATCACTAATTATTAGAGAAATGCAAATCAAAACTACAATGAGGTATCACCTCACACCTGTTAGAATCGGCATCATCAGAAAATCTACAAACAACAAATTCTGGGGAGGGTGTGGACAAAAGGAGCCCTCTTCCACTATTGGTGGGAATGTAAATTGATACAGTCACTATGGAGAACAGTATGGAGTTTCCTTAAAAAAAACTAGAAATAGAATTACCATCTGATCCAGCAATCCCACTTCTGTGCATATACCCAGAGAAAACCGTAAATCAAAAAGGCACATTCACCACAATGTTCGTTGCAGCACTATTTACAATAGCCAGGTAATGGAAGCAACCTAAATGCCCACAGACAGATGAATGGATAAAGATGTGGTACGTATATAAAATGGAATATTACTCGGCCATAAAAAGGAATGAAACTGGGTCATTTGTAGAGATATCGATGGATCGAGAGACTGTCATACAGAATGAAGTAAGTCAGAAAGAGGAAAACAAATATTGTATATTAATGCATATATGTGGAGCCTAAAAAATGGTACAGATGAACTGGTTTGCAGGGAAGAAATAGAGACACAGAGGTAGAGAACAAACGTATGGACACCAAGTGTGGGAAGCCATGGGGTGGTGGTGGTGGGATGAGTTGGGAGATTGGGATTGACCTGAATACATGTATATGCATAAAATACATAACTAATAATAACGTGCTGTATAAAAAATATAAATAAAATTAAATTTCAAAATTTTAAAAAATAAAATTTAAAAATAAAAGAAAAAAGTTCTTCCCATCACACAGATGTATTTATAGGAATGAATTATTTCCATGCTTATATCTATAAATATATAAAAGAGGAATAAAACCTAATTTGAACCATAAAAGAAAAAAAAAGTGAACCCACGAGTTATTCACAGGAAAAACCTATCAGGGCACTTGCTCCAGCGGTAAACAATTCTGAAATTGGTCAGAGGTGGGGAACCATCTCCCATACAGCCAGCAACCCACCTCCAACGCAAGGGGCGTCCTCATTGCAAAGCTGGGGGACAGTGCCGAGGCATCTGTGAGTAAACGTGAGCTGAGCCCCAGGCCAGCTGCTGCTGAACTGTTCCCACCCTTCCCAGGTAAAACACCTGAATATGTACAAGGGCTTGAAAGCCTAGAGGAAGGGCCGTCGAGCCACACCAGCAACAGCACGCAGGCCAACTTGGTGCCTGCAGTCCAGCCAGGATGGTCCTGGCCCTGGACGCTCTTCCGGAAGCTTTCCATTGCCCTGCCTGATATACCCCTCCTCTCCCGGCACCCACTGCTTTTTTCCTTCCTCAACTCAGTCCGGAGAGAAATTCCAGCGGAAGGTTTGCTTGACACATCCTCTTCTTTACAAGCGGCAGCCTGGCAACTCCTGCAGAAAGGCCAGCAGAGCCCCACTCACACCGGGCCACCCACACAGCTGTGGCCCCTCACTCCCTCCCACCAGCACAGCCCCGAGACTGTTGAAGGGGCAGATAATATGGAGTAAGGCACAGCTTCAGGGGCTATGGCTGCCTGGAGCTCTGTTTATAATGACCTCAACAAGGCACACCTGGGGAGGGCGGGCCGGCAGGGTAAGGCTGCCCAGGTCAGCTAAACCACAACCCTCAGGGAATCACATTGTTGAAAATGGACCTCGCTAAGGCAGAATAGAAGCCAAGGGAAAAAAGGACACAATGCCATTTGCAGCACCGTAGATGAGTCTAGAAGTAATCACGTGACTTGTAGTAAGTCAGAAAGTGAAAGACACATATCATATCATATCACTTATAGGTGTTACCTAAAAGTGGATACACGGGCAGATATTTCCACGGAGAAGGGCAATCACAGATTCACTAAACAAACTTATGGTTCACCAAGGGAAAGTTGTGAGGATTGGTTTCATTACGATATCGGGGTTAACAGACATATACAAACACAGGTGACATATATAATCACCAAAGACCTACAGAATACCAAGAGTGGACTACTCAACATTGTGTCATAACGTACATTGGAAAAGGATCCCAGGAAGAACAGACATCTGTATATGTGTAAAAGAACCACATCTTCCACACCTACAACAAGCCATACATTGTAATCAAATTTGCTGTAATAAAAAATAAAAAATTAAATTAAAAACACGAACAAGAAGTAGTGAGACAAACTTGAGGGGCTTTCTCCTGGCATATTCCGTTCTAAATTCCCATCTAGAACACCACTTCCACTGAGGCTCTCTTGCCCTAGTTACCAGATTTGGTAAGGGTGAACTGCTGCCACCTTGTGGCCGTTTCACACAACATCAGCTTTAATCCCAGCGCTAATCGTCAGTTGATATTCAAAATCATTGCAGGCCTGTAAATGACACCTGCCCTGAAAACAAATCCTGGGGTCACATATCGACCAAAAATTTCAAAGGACGTCCATATTTCAAAACGACCATTTCAAAAGGCATATTTTACGCACATTAGTGTTCTGCTTCTTTTCCTTTCTTTCCTTTTTTGTTAAAAAAAATACGGGAATGGAAAAAGGCATCCCTCAGAATGGGCAAAAATCGTTGCAGACGAATCAATGGACAGAGGTTTAATCTCCAATATAATTAAACAGCTCCTGCAGCTTAATATTAAAAAAAAACAAACAACCCAAAAAAATGGGCAGAAGATCTAAAGAGACGTTTCTTCAAAGGAGACACAGAGATGGCCAAGACGCACATGAAAAGCTGCTCAACATCACTAATTATTAGAGAAATGCAAATCAAAACTACAATGAGGTATCACCTCACACCTGTTAGAATCGGCATCATCAGAAAATCTACAAACAACAAATTCTGGGGAGGGTGTGGACAAAAGGAGCCCTCTTCCACTATTGGTGGGAATGTAAATTGATACAGTCACTATGGAGAACAGTATGGAGTTTCCTTAAAAAAAACTAGAAATAGAATTACCATCTGATCCAGCAATCCCACTTCTGTGCATATACCCAGAGAAAACCGTAAATCAAAAAGGCACATTCACCACAATGTTCGTTGCAGCACTATTTACAATAGCCAGGTAATGGAAGCAACCTAAATGCCCACAGACAGATGAATGGATAAAGATGTGGTACGTATATAAAATGGAATATTACTCGGCCATAAAAAGGAATGAAACTGGGTCATTTGTAGAGATATCGATGGATCGAGAGACTGTCATACAGAATGAAGTAAGTCAGAAAGAGGAAAACAAATATTGTATATTAATGCATATATGTGGAGCCTAAAAAATGGTACAGATGAACTGGTTTGCAGGGAAGAAATAGAGACACAGAGGTAGAGAACAAACGTATGGACACCAAGTGTGGGAAGCCATGGGGTGGTGGTGGTGGGATGAGTTGGGAGATTGGGATTGACCTGAATACATGTATATGCATAAAATACATAACTAATAATAACGTGCTGTATAAAAAATATAAATAAAATTAAATTTCAAAATTTTAAAAAATAAAATTTAAAAATAAAAGAAAAAAGTTCTTCCCATCACACAGATGTATTTATAGGAATGAATTATTTCCATGCTTATATCTATAAATATATAAAAGAGGAATAAAACCTAATTTGAACCATAAAAGAAAAAAAAAGTGAACCCACGAGTTATTCACAGGAAAAACCTATCAGGGCACTTGCTCCAGCGGTAAACAATTCTGAAATTGGTCAGAGGTGGGGAACCATCTCCCATACAGCCAGCAACCCACCTCCAACGCAAGGGGCGTCCTCATTGCAAAGCTGGGGGACAGTGCCGAGGCATCTGTGAGTAAACGTGAGCTGAGCCCCAGGCCAGCTGCTGCTGAACTGTTCCCACCCTTCCCAGGTAAAACACCTGAATATGTACAAGGGCTTGAAAGCCTAGAGGAAGGGCCGTCGAGCCACACCAGCAACAGCACGCAGGCCAACCTGGTGCCTGCAGTCCAGCCAGGATGGTCCTGGCCCTGGACGCTCTTCCGGAAGCTTTCCATTGCCCTGCCTGATATACCCCTCCTCTCCCGGCACCCACTGCTTTTTTCCTTCCTCAACTCAGTCCGGAGAGAAATTCCAGCGGAAGGTTTGCTTGACACATCCTCTTCTTTACAAGCGGCAGCCTGGCAACTCCTGCAGAAAGGCCAGCAGAGCCCCACTCACACCGGGCCACCCACACAGCTGTGGCCCCTCACTCCCTCCCACCAGCACAGCCCCGAGACTGTTGAAGGGGCAGATAATATGGAGTAAGGCACAGCTTCAGGGGCTATGGCTGCCTGGAGCTCTGTTTATAATGACCTCAACAAGGCACACCTGGGGAGGGCGGGCCGGCAGGGTAAGGCTGCCCAGGTCAGCTAAACCACAACCCTCAGGGAATCACATTGTTGAAAATGGACCTCGCTAAGGCAGAATAGAAGCCAAGGGAAAAAAGGACACAATGCCATTTGCAGCACCGTAGATGAGTCTAGAAGTAATCACGTGACTTGTAGTAAGTCAGAAAGTGAAAGACACATATCATATCATATCACTTATAGGTGTTACCTAAAAGTGGATACACGGGCAGATATTTCCACGGAGAAGGGCAATCACAGATTCACTAAACAAACTTATGGTTCACCAATGGAAAGTTGTGAGGATTGGTTTCATTACGATATCGGGGTTAACAGACATATACAAACACAGGTGACATATATAATCACCAAAGACCTACAGAATACCAAGAGTGGACTACTCAACATTGTGTCATAACGTACATGGGAAAAGGATCCCAGGAAGAACAGACATCTGTATATGTGTAAAAGAACCACATCTTCCACACCTACAACAAGCCATACATTGTAATCAAATTTGCTGTAATAAAAAATAAAAAATTAAATTAAAAACACGAACAAGAAGTAGTGAGACAAACTTGAGGGGCTTTCTCCTGGCATATTCCGTTCTAAATTCCCATCTAGAACACCACTTCCACTGAGGCTCTGTTGCCCTAGTAACCAGATTTGGTAAGGGTGAACTGCTGCCACCTTGTGGCCGTTTCACACAACAGCAGCTTTAATCCCAGCACTAATGGTCAGTAGATATTCAAAATCATTGCAGGCCTGTAAATGACACCTGCCCTGAAAACAAATCCTGGGGTCACATATCGACCAAAAAATTCAAAGGACGTCCATATTTCAAAACGACCGTTTCAAAAGGCATATTTTACGCACATTAGTGTTCTGCTTCTTTTCCTTTCTTTCCTTTTTTTGTTAAAAAACACGGGAATGGAAAAAGGCATCCCTCAGAATGGGCGAAAATTGTTGCAGACGAACCAATGGACAGAGGTTTAATCTCCAATATATATAAACAGCTCATGCAGCTTAATATTAAAAAAACAAACAACCCAATACAAAAACGGGCAGAAGATCTAAAGAGACGTTTCTTCAAAGAAGACACAGAGATGGCCAAGACACACATGAATAGCTGCTCAACAGCACTAATTATTAGAGAAATGCAAATCAAAACTACAATGAGGTATCACCACACACCTGTTAGAATCGGCATCATCAGAAAATCTACAAACAACCAATTCTGGGGAGGGTGTGGACAAAAGGAGCCCTCTTCCACTATTGGTGGGAATGTAAATTGATACAGTCACTATGGAGAACAGTATGGAGTTTCCTTAAAAAAACTAGATATAGAATTACCATCTGATCCAGCAATCCCACTTCTGGGCATATACCCAGAGAAAACCGTAAATCAAAAAGGCACATTCACCCCAATGTTCATTACAGCACTATTTACAATAGCCAGGTAATGGAAGCAACCTAAATGCCCACAGACAGATGAATGGATAAAGATGTGGTACATATATGAAATGGAATATTACTCGGCCACCAAAAGGAATGAAACTGGGTCATTTGTAGAGACATTGATGGATCGAGAGACTGTCATACAGAATGAAGTAAGTCAGAAAGAGGAAAACAAATATTGTATATTAATGCATATATGTGGAAGCTAAAAAAATGGTACAGATGAAATGGTTTGCAGGGAAGAAATAGAGACACAGAGGTAGAGAAC
Source organism: Mesoplodon mirus (assembly GCF_964341445.2). Lineage (NCBI taxonomy): Eukaryota > Metazoa > Chordata > Mammalia > Artiodactyla > Ziphiidae > Mesoplodon > Mesoplodon mirus. Next base: position 64,270 of record NW_028294964.1, on the reverse strand, counting down.
AAATGTATGGACACCAAGTGTGGGAAGCCATGGGGTGGTGGTGGTGGGATGAGTTGGGAGTTTGGGATTGACCTGTATACATGTATATGCATAAACTACATAACTAATAATAACGTGCTGTATAAGAAAATAAATAAAATTAAATTTCAAAATTTTAAAAAATAAAATTTAAAAATAAAACAGAAAAATGTTCTTCCCGTCACACAGATGTATTTATAGGAATGAATTATTTCCATGCTTATATCTATAAATACATAAAAGAGGAATAAAATCTAACTTGAACCATAAAAGAAAAAAAAAACCTGAACCCACGAGTTATACAGAGGAAAACTCAATCAGGGCACTTGCTCCAGTGGTAAACAATTCTGAAATTGGTCAGAGGTGGGGAACCATCTCCCATACAGCCAGCAACCCATCCCCCACGCAAGGAGCGTCCTCATTGCAAAGCTGGGGGACCGTGCCGAGGCATCTGTGAGTAAACGTGAGCTGAGCCCCAGGCCAGCTGCTGCTGAACTGTTCCCACCCTTTCCAGGTAAAACACCTGAATATGTACAAGGGCTTGAAAGCCTAGAGGAAGGACCGTGGAGCCACACCAGCGACACCACGCATGCCAACTTGGTGCCTGCAGGCCAGCCAGGGTGGTCCTGGCCCCAGGTGCTCTTCCGGAAGCTCTCCATTGCCCTGCCTGAGATACCCCTCCTGTCCCGGCCCCCACTGCTTTTTTCCTTCCTCACCTCTGTCTAGAGAGAAATTCCAGCGGAAGGTATGGGTGACACATCCTCTTCTTTACAGGCGGCAGCCTGGCAACTCCTGCAGAAAGGCCAGCAGAACCCCACTCACACCGGGCCACCCACAAAGCTGTGGCCCCTCATTCCCACCCACCAGCACAGCCCCGAGACTGCTGACGGGGCAGAGAATATGGAGTCAGGCACAGCTTCAGGGGCTATTGCTGCCTGGAGCTCTGTTTATATTGACCTCAACGAGGCACACCTGGGGAGGGCGGGCCGGCAGGGTAAGGCTGCCCAGGTCAGCTAATCCACAACCCTCAGGGAATCACATTGTTGAAAATGGACCCCGCTAAGGCAGAAGAGAAGCAAAGGGAAAAAAGGACACAATGCCATTTGCAGCATCGTAGATAAGTCTAGAAGTAATCACGTGACTTGTAGTAAGTCAGAAAGTGAAAGACACATATCATATCACTTAGAGGTGTTACCTAAAAATGGATACCAGGGCAGATATTTCCACGGAGAAGGGCAATCACAGATTCATTAAACAAACTTATGGTTCACCAATGGAAAGGTGCGAGGATTGGTTTCATTACGATATCGGGGTTAACAGACATATACAAACACAGGTGACATATATAATCACCAAAGACCTACAGAATACCAAGAGAGGACTACTCAACATTCTGTCATAACGTACATGGGAAAAGGATCCCAGGAAAAACAGTCATCTGTATATGTGTAAAAGAACCACATCTTCCACACCTACAACAAGCCAAACATTGTAATCAAACTTGCTTTAATAAAAAATATTAAATTAAATTAAATACACGAACAAGAAGTAGTGAGACAAACGTGAGGGGCTTTCTCCTGGCACATTCCATTCTAAACTCCAATCTAGAACACCACTTCCACTGAGGCTCTCTTGCCCTAGTAACCAGATTTGGTAAGGGTGAACTGCTGCCACCTTGTGGCCGTTTCACACAACAGCAGCTTTATTCCCAACGCTAATGGTCAGTTGATATTCAAAATCATTGCAGGCCTGTAAATGACACCTGCCCTGAAAACAAATCCTGGGGTCACATATCGACCAAAAAATTCAAAGGCCGTCCATATTTCAAAACGACCATTTCAAAAGGCATATTTTACGCACATTAGTGTTCTGCTTCTTTTCCTTTCTTTCCTTTTTTGTTAAAAAACACGGGAATGGAAAATGGCATCCCACAGAATGGGCGAAAATCGTTGCAGACGAATCAATGGACAGAGGTTTAATCTCCAATATATATAAACAGCTCATGCAGCTTAATATTAAAAAAACAAACAACCCAATACAAAAATGGGCAGAAGATCTAAAGAGACGTTTCTTCAAAGGAGACACAGAGATGGCCAAGACGCACATGAAAAGCTGCTCAACAGAACTAATTATTAGAGAAATGCAAATCAAAAGTAAAATGAGGTATCACCTCACACCTGTTAGAATCGGCATCATCAGAAAATCTACAAACAACCAATTCTGGGGAGGGTGTGGACAAAAGGAGCCCTCTTCCACTATTGGTGGGAATGTAAATTGATACAGTCACTATGGAGAACAGTATGGAGTTTCCTTAAAAAAATTAGAAATAGAATTACCATCTGATCCAGCAATTCCACTTCTGGGCATATACCCAGATAAAACCGTATTTCAAAAAGGCACATTCACCACAATGTTCGTTGCAGCACTTTTTACAATAGCCAGGTAATGGAAGCAACCTAAATGCCCACAGACAGAAGAATGGATAAAGATGTGGTACATATATAAAATGGAATATTACTCGGCCATAAAAAGGAATGAAACTGGGTCATTTGTAGAGACATCGATGGATCGAGAGACTGTCATACAGAATGAAGTCAGAAAGAGGAAACCAAATACTGTATATTAATGCATATATGTGGAACCCAAAAAAATGGTACAGATGAACTGGTTTGCAGCGAAGAAATAGAGACACAGAGGTAGAGAACAAACGTATGGACACCAAGTGTGGGAAGCCATGGGGTGGTGGTGGTGGGATGAGTTGGGAGATTGGGATTGACCTGTATACATTTATATGCATAAAATACATAACTAATAATAACCTGCTGTATAAAAAATAAATTAATTAATTTCAAAATTCTAAACAATATAATTTAAAAATAAAAGAGAAAAAAGTTGTTCCCGTCTCACAGATGTATTTATAGGAATGAATTATTTCCATGCTTATATCTATAAATACATAAAAGAGGAATAAAATCTAACTTGAAACATAAAAGAAAAAAAAAACCTGAACCCACCATTTATACAGAGGAAAACCCTATCTGGACACTTGCTCCAGTGGTAAACAATTCTGAAATTGGTCAGAGGTGGGGAACCATCTCCCATACAGCCATCAACCCACCCCCCACGCAAGGAGCGTCCTCATTGCAAAGCTGGGGGACAGTGCCGAGGCATCTGTGAGTAAACGTGAGCTGAGCCCCAGGCCAGCTGCTGCTGAACTGTTCCCACCATTCCCAGGTAAAACACCTGAATATGTACAAGGGCTTGAAAGCCTAGAGGAAGGACCGTGGAGCCACACCAGCGACAGCACGCAGGCCAACTTGGTGCCTGCAGTCCAGCCAGGGTGGTCCTGGCCCTGGACGCTCTTCCGGAAGCTTTCCATTGCCCTGCCTGATATACCCCTCCTCTCCCGGCACCCACTGCTTTTTTCCTTCCTCAACTCAGTCCGGAGAGAAATTCCAGCGGAAGGTTTGCTTGACACATCCTCTTCTTTACAGGCGGCAGACTGGCAACTCCTGCAGAAAGGCCAGCAGAGCCCCACTCACACCGGGCCACCCACACAGCTGTGGCCCCTCACTCCCTCCCACCAGCACAGCCCCGAGACTGTTGAAGGGGCAGAGAATATGGAGTCAGGCACAGCTTCAGGGGCTATGGCTGCCTGGAGCTCTGTTTATAATGACCTCAACGAGGCACACCTGGGGAGGGCGGGCCGGCAGGGTAAGGCTGCCCAGGTCAGCTAAACCACAACCCTCAGGGAATCACATTGTTGAAAATGGACCTCGCTAAGGCAGAATAGAAGCCAAGGGAAAAAAGGACACAATGCCATTTGCAGCACCGTAGATGAGTCTAGAAGTAATCACGTGACTTGTAGTAAGTCAGAAAGTGAAAGACACATATCATATCATATCACTTATAGGTGTTACCTAAAAGTGGATACCCGGGCAGATATTTCCACGGAGAAGGGCAATCACAGATTCACTAAACAAACTTATGGTTCACCAATGGAAAGGTGTGAGGATTGGTTTCATTACGATATCGGGGTTAACACACATATACAAACACAGGTGACATATATAATCACCAAAGACCTACAGAATACCAAGAGTGGACTACTCAACATTCTGTCATAACGTACATGGGAAAAGGATCCCAGGAAGAACAGACATCTGTATATGTGTAAAAGAACCACATCTTCCACACCTACAACAAGCCATACATTGTAATCAAATTTGCTGTAATAAAAAATAAAAAATTAAATTAAAAACACGAACAAGAAGTAGTGAGACAAACTTGAGGGGCTTTCTCCTGGCATATTCCGTTCTAAATTCCCATCTAGAACACCACTTCCACTGAGGCTCTGTTGCCCTAGTAACCAGATTTGGTAAGGGTGAACTGCTGCCACCTTGTGGCCGTTTCACACAACAGCAGCTTTAATCCCAGCACTAATGGTCAGTAGATATTCAAAATCATTGCAGGCCTGTAAATGACACTTGCCCTGAAAACAAATCCTGGGGTCACATATCGACCAAAAAATTCAAAGGACGTCCATATTTCAAAACGACCATTTCAAAAGGCATATTTTACGCACATTAGTGTTCTGCTTCTTTTCCTTTCTTTCCTTTTTTTGTTAAAAAACACGGGAATGGAAAAAGGCATCCCTCAGAATGGGCGAAAATTGTTGCAGACGAACCAATGGACAGAGGTTTAATCTCCAATATATATAAACAGCTCATGCAGCTTAATATTAAAAAAACAAACAACCCAATACAAAAACGGGCAGAAGATCTAAAGAGACGTTTCTTCAAAGAAGACACAGAGATGGCCAAGACACACATGAATAGCTGCTCAACAGCACTAATTATTAGAGAAATGCAAATCAAAACTACAATGAGGTATCACCACACACCTGTTAGAATCGGCATCATCAGAAAATCTACAAACAACCAATTCTGGGGAGGGTGTGGACAAAAGGAGCCCTCTTCCACTATTGGTGGGAATGTAAATTGATACAGTCACTATGGAGAACAGTATGGAGTTTCCTTAAAAAAACTAGATATAGAATTACCATCTGATCCAGCAATCCCACTTCTGGGCATATACCCAGAGAAAACCGTAAATCAAAAAGGCACATTCACCCCAATGTTCATTACAGCACTATTTACAATAGCCAGGTAATGGAAGCAACCTAAATGCCCACAGACAGATGAATGGATAAAGATGTGGTACATATATGAAATGGAATATTACTCGGCCACCAAAAGGAATGAAACTGGGTCATTTGTAGAGACATTGATGGATCGAGAGACTGTCATACAGAATGAAGTAAGTCAGAAAGAGGAAAACAAATATTGTATATTAATGCATATATGTGGAAGCTAAAAAAATGGTACAGATGAAATGGTTTGCAGGGAAGAAATAGAGACACAGAGGTAGAGAACAAACGTATGGACACCAAGTGTGGGAAGCCATGGGGTGGTGGTGGTGGGATGAGTTGGGAGTTTGGGATTGACCTGTATACATGTATATGCATAAACTACATAACTAATAATAACGTGCTGTATAAGAAAATAAATAAAATTAAATTTCAAAATTTTAAAAAATAAAATTTAAAAATAAAACAGAAAAAAGTTCTTCCCGTCACACAGATGTATTTATAGGAATGAATTATTTCCATGCTTATATCTATAAATACATAAAAGAGGAATAAAATCTAACTTGAACCATAAAAGAAAAAAAAAACCTGAACCCACGAGTTATACAGAGGAAAACTCAATCAGGGCACTTGCTCCAGTGGTAAACAATTCTGAAATTGGTCAGAGGTGGGGAACCATCTCCCATACAGCCAGCAACCCACCCCCCACGCAAGGAGCGTCCTCATTGCAAAGCTGGGGGACCGTGCCGAGGCATCTGTGAGTAAACGTGAGCTGAGCCCCAGGCCAGCTGCTGCTGAACTGTTCCCACCCTTTCCAGGTAAAACACCTGAATATGTACAAGGGCTTGAAAGCCTAGAGGAAGGACCGTGGAGCCACACCAGCGACACCACGCATGCCAACTTGGTGCCTGCAGGCCAGCCAGGGTGGTCCTGGCCCCAGGTGCTCTTCCGGAAGCTCTCCATTGCCCTGCCTGAGATACCCCTCCTGTCCCGGCCCCCACTGCTTTTTTCCTTCCTCACCTCTGTCTAGAGAGAAATTCCAGCGGAAGGTATGGGTGACACATCCTCTTCTTTACAGGCGGCAGCCTGGCAACTCCTGCAGAAAGGCCAGCAGAACCCCACTCACACCGGGCCACCCACAAAGCTGTGGCCCCTCATTCCCACCCACCAGCACAGCCCCGAGACTGCTGACGGGGCAGAGAATATGGAGTCAGGCACAGCTTCAGGGGCTATTGCTGCCTGGAGCTCTGTTTATATTGACCTCAACGAGGCACACCTGGGGAGGGCGGGCCGGCAGGGTAAGGCTGCCCAGGTCAGCTAATCCACAACCCTCAGGGAATCACATTGTTGAAAATGGACCCCGCTAAGGCAGAAGAGAAGCAAAGGGAAAAAAGGACACAATGCCATTTGCAGCACCGTAGATAAGTCTAGAAGTAATCACGTGACTTGTAGTAAGTCAGAAAGTGAAAGACACATATCATATCACTTAGAGGTGTTACCTAAAAATGGATACCAGGGCAGATATTTCCACGGAGAAGGGCAATCACAGATTCATTAAACAAACTTATGGTTCACCAATGGAAAGGTGCGAGGATTGGTTTCATTACGATATCGGGGTTAACAGACATATACAAACACAGGTGACATATATAATCACCAAAGACCTACAGAATACCAAGAGAGGACTACTCAACATTCTGTCATAACGTACATGGGAAAAGGATCCCAGGAAAAACAGTCATCTGTATATGTGTAAAAGAACCACATCTTCCACACCTACAACAAGCCAAACATTGTAATCAAACTTGCTTTAATAAAAAATATTAAATTAAATTAAATACACGAACAAGAAGTAGTGAGACAAACGTGAGGGGCTTTCTCCTGGCACATTCCATTCTAAACTCCAATCTAGAACACCACTTCCACTGAGGCTCTCTTGCCCTAGTAACCAGATTTGGTAAGGGTGAACTGCTGCCACCTTGTGGCCGTTTCACACAACAGCAGCTTTATTCCCAACGCTAATGGTCAGTTGATATTCAAAATCATTGCAGGCCTGTAAATGACACCTGCCCTGAAAACAAATCCTGGGGTCACATATCGACCAAAAAATTCAAAGGCCGTCCATATTTCAAAACGACCATTTCAAAAGGCATATTTTACGCACATTAGTGTTCTGCTTCTTTTCCTTTCTTTCCTTTTTTGTTAAAAAACACGGGAATGGAAAATGGCATCCCACAGAATGGGCGAAAATCGTTGCAGACGAATCAATGGACAGAGGTTTAATCTCCAATATATATAAACAGCTCATGCAGCTTAATATTAAAAAAACAAACAACCTAAAAAAAAATGGGCAGAAGATCTAAAGAGACGTTTCTTCAAAGGAGACACAGAGATGGCCAAGACGCACATGAAAAGCTGCTCAACAGAACTAATTATTAGAGAAATGCAAATCAAAAGTACAATGAGGTATCACCTCACACCTGTTAGAATCGGCATCATCAGAAAATCTACAAACAACCAATTCTGGGGAGGGTGTGGACAAAAGGAGCCCTCTTCCACTATTGGTGGGAATGTAAATTGATACAGTCACTATGGAGAACAGTATGGAGTTTCCTTAAAAAAATTAGAAATAGAATTACCATCTGATCCAGCAATTCCACTTCTGGGCATATACCCAGATAAAACCGTATTTCAAAAAGGCACATTCACCACAATGTTCGTTGCAGCACTTTTTACAATAGCCAGGTAATGGAAGCAACCTAAATGCCCACAGACAGAAGAATGGATAAAGATGTGGTACATATATAAAATGGAATATTACTCGGCCATAAAAAGGAATGAAACTGGGTCATTTGTAGAGACATCGATGGATCAAGAGACTGTCATACAGAATGAAGTCAGAAAGAGGAAACCAAATACTGTATATTAATGCATATATGTGGAACCCAAAAAAATGGTACAGATGAACTGGTTTGCAGCGAAGAAATAGAGACACAGAGGTAGAGAACAAACGTATGGACACCAAGTGTGGGAAGCCATGGGGTGGTGGTGGTGGGATGAGTTGGGAGATTGGGATTGACCTGTATACATTTATATGCATAAAATACATAACTAATAATAACCTGCTGTATAAAAAATAAATTAATTAATTTCAAAATTCTAAACAATATAATTTAAAAATAAAAGAGAAAAAAGTTGTTCCCGTCTCACAGATGTATTTATAGGAATGAATTATTTCCATGCTTATATCTATAAATACATAAAAGAGGAATAAAATCTAACTTGAAACATAAAAGAAAAAAAAAAACCTGAACCCACCATTTATACAGAGGAAAACCCTATCTGGACACTTGCTCCAGCGGTAAACAATTCTGAAATTGGTCAGAGGTGGGGAACCATCTCCCATACAGCCAGCAACCCACCCCCCACGCAAGGAGCGTCCTCATTGCAAAGCTGGGGGACAGTGCCGAGGCATCTGTGAGTAAACGTGAGCTGAGCCCCAGGCCAGCTGCTGCTGAACTGTTCCCACCATTCCCAGGTAAAACACCTGAATATGTACAAGGGCTTGAAAGCCTAGAGGAAGGACCGTGGAGCCACACCAGCGAAAGCACGCAGGCCAACTTGGTGCCTGCAGTCCAGCCAGGGTGGTCCTGGCCCTGGACGCTCTTCCGGAAGCTTTCCATTGCCCTGCCTGATATACCCCTCCTCTCCCGGCACCCACTGCTTTTTTCCTTCCTCAACTCAGTCCGGAGAGAAATTCCAGCGGAAGGTTTGCTTGACACATCCTCTTCTTTACAGGCGGCAGACTGGCAACTCCTGCAGAAAGGCCAGCAGAGCCCCACTCACACCGGGCCACCCACACAGCTGTGGCCCCTCACTCCCTCCCACCAGCACAGCCCCGAGACTGTTGAAGGGGCAGAGAATATGGAGTCAGGCACAGCTTCAGGGGCTATGGCTGCCTGGAGCTCTGTTTATAATGACCTCAACGAGGCACACCTGGGGAGGGCGGGCCGGCAGGGTAAGGCTGCCCAGGTCAGCTAAACCACAACCCTCAGGGAATCACATTGTTGAAAATGGACCTCGCTAAGGCAGAATAGAAGCCAAGGGAAAAAAGGACACAATGCCATTTGCAGCACCGTAGATGAGTCTAGAAGTAATCACGTGACTTGTAGTAAGTCAGAGAGTGAAAGACACATATCATATCATATCACTTATAGGTGTTACCTAAAAGTGGATACCCGGGCAGATATTTCCACGGAGAAGGGCAATCACAGATTCACTAAACAAACTTATGGTTCACCAATGGAAAGGTGTGAGGATTGGTTTCATTACGATATCGGGGTTAACAGACATATACAAACACAGGTGACATATATAATCACCAAAGACCTACAGAATACCAAGAGTGGACTACTCAACATTCTGTCATAACGTACATGGGAAAAGGATCCCAGGAAGAACAGACATCTGTATATGTGTAAAAGAACCACATCTTCCACACCTACAACAAGCCATACATTGTAATCAAATTTGCTGTAATAAAAAATAAAAAATTAAATTAAAAACACGAACAAGAAGTAGTGAGACAAACTTGAGGGGCTTTCTCCTGGCATATTCCGTTCTAAATTCCCATCTAGAACACCACTTCCACTGAGGCTCTGTTGCCCTAGTAACCAGATTTGGTAAGGGTGAACTGCTGCCACCTTGTGGCCGTTTCACACAACAGCAGCTTTAATCCCAGCACTAATGGTCAGTAGATATTCAAAATCATTGCAGGCCTGTAAATGACACCTGCCCTGAAAACAAATCCTGGGGTCACATATCGACCAAAAAATTCAAAGGACGTCCATATTTCAAAACGACCATTTCAAAAGGCATATTTTACGCACATTAGTGTTCTGCTTCTTTTCCTTTCTTTCCTTTTTTTGTTAAAAAACACGGGAATGGAAAAAGGCATCCCTCAGAATGGGCGAAAATTGTTGCAGACGAACCAATGGACAGAGGTTTAATCTCCAATATATATAAACAGCTCATGCAGCTTAATATTAAAAAAACAAACAACCCAATACAAAAACGGGCAGAAGATCTAAAGAGACGTTTCTTCAAAGAAGACACAGAGATGGCCAAGACACACATGAATAGCTGCTCAACAGCACTAATTATTAGAGAAATGCAAATCAAAACTACAATGAGGTATCACCACACACCTGTTAGAATCGGCATCATCAGAAAATCTACAAACAACCAATTCTGGGGAGGGTGTGGACAAAAGGAGCCCTCTTCCACTATTGGTGGGAATGTAAATTGATACAGTCACTATGGAGAACAGTATGGAGTTTCCTTAAAAAAACTAGATATAGAATTACCATCTGATCCAGCAATCCCACTTCTGGGCATATACCCAGAGAAAACCGTAAATCAAAAAGGCACATTCACCCCAATGTTCATTACAGCACTATTTACAATAGCCAGGTAATGGAAGCAACCTAAATGCCCACAGACAGATGAATGGATAAAGATGTGGTACATATATGAAATGGAATATTACTCGGCCACCAAAAGGAATGAAACTGGGTCATTTGTAGAGACATTGATGGATCGAGAGACTGTCATACAGAATGAAGTAAGTCAGAAAGAGGAAAACAAATATTGTATATTAATGCATATATGTGGAAGCTAAAAAAATGGTACAGATGAAATGGTTTGCAGGGAAGAAATAGAGACACAGAGGTAGAGAACAAATGTATGGACACCAAGTGTGGGAAGCCATGGGGTGGTGGTGGTGGGATGAGTTGGGAGTTTGGGATTGACCTGTATACATGTATATGCATAAACTACATAACTAATAATAACGTGCTGTATAAGAAAATAAATAAAATTAAATTTCAAAATTTTAAAAAATAAAATTTAAAAATAAAACAGAAAAAAGTTCTTCCCGTCACACAGATGTATTTATAGGAATGAATTATTTCCATGCTTATATCTATAAATACATAAAAGAGGAATAAAATCTAACTTGAACCATAAAAGAAAAAAAAAACCTGAACCCACGAGTTATACAGAGGAAAACTCAATCAGGGCACTTGCTCCAGTGGTAAACAATTCTGAAATTGGTCAGAGGTGGGGAACCATCTCCCATACAGCCAGCAACCCATCCCCCACGCAAGGAGCGTCCTCATTGCAAAGCTGGGGGACCGTGCCGAGGCATCTGTGAGTAAACGTGAGCTGAGCCCCAGGCCAGCTGCTGCTGAACTGTTCCCACCCTTTCCAGGTAAAACACCTGAATATGTACAAGGGCTTGAAAGCCTAGAGGAAGGACCGTGGAGCCACACCAGCGACACCACGCATGCCAACTTGGTGCCTGCAGGCCAGCCAGGGTGGTCCTGGCCCTGGGTGCTCTTCCGGAAGCTCTCCATTGCCCTGCCTGAGATACCCCTCCTATCCCGGCCCCCACTGCTTTTTTCCTTCCTCACCTCTGTCTAGAGAGAAATTCCAGCGGAAGGTATGGGTGACACATCCTCTTCTTTACAGGCGGCAGCCTGGCAACTCCTGCAGAAAGGCCAGCAGAACCCCACTCACACCGGGCCACCCACAAAGCTGTGGCCCCTCATTCCCACCCACCAGCACAGCCCCGAGACTGCTGACGGGGCAGAGAATATGGAGTCAGGCACAGCTTCAGGGGCTATTGCTGCCTGGAGCTCTGTTTATATTGACCTCAACGAGGCACACCTGGGGAGGGCGGGCCGGCAGGGTAAGGCTGCCCAGGTCAGCTAATCCACAACCCTCAGGGAATCACATTGTTGAAAATGGACCCCGCTAAGGCAGAAGAGAAGCAAAGGGAAAAAAGGACACAATGCCATTTGCAGCACCGTAGATAAGTCTAGAAGTAATCACGTGACTTGTAGTAAGTCAGAAAGTGAAAGACACATATCATATCACTTAGAGGTGTTACCTAAAAATGGATACCAGGGCAGATATTTCCACGGAGAAGGGCAATCACAGATTCATTAAACAAACTTATGGTTCACCAATGGAAAGGTGCGAGGATTGGTTTCATTACGATATCGGGGTTAACAGACATATACAAACACAGGTGACATATATAATCACCAAAGACCTACAGAATACCAAGAGAGGACTACTCAACATTCTGTCATAACGTACATGGGAAAAGGATCCCAGGAAAAACAGTCATCTGTATATGTGTAAAAGAACCACATCTTCCACACCTACAACAAGCCAAACATTGTAATCAAACTTGCTTTAATAAAAAATATTAAATTAAATTAAATACACGAACAAGAAGTAGTGAGACAAACGTGAGGGGCTTTCTCCTGGCACATTCCATTCTAAACTCCAATCTAGAACACCACTTCCACTGAGGCTCTCTTGCCCTAGTAACCAGATTTGGTAAGGGTGAACTGCTGCCACCTTGTGGCCGTTTCACACAACAGCAGCTTTATTCCCAACGCTAATGGTCAGTTGATATTCAAAATCATTGCAGGCCTGTAAATGACACCTGCCCTGAAAACAAATCCTGGGGTCACATATCGACCAAAAAATTCAAAGGCCGTCCATATTTCAAAACGACCATTTCAAAAGGCATATTTTACGCACATTAGTGTTCTGCTTCTTTTCCTTTCTTTCCTTTTTTGTTAAAAAACACGGGAATGGAAAATGGCATCCCACAGAATGGGCGAAAATCGTTGCAGACGAATCAATGGACAGAGGTTTAATCTCCAATATATATAAACAGCTCATGCAGCTTAATATTAAAAAAACAAACAACCCAATACAAAAATGGGCAGAAGATCTAAAGAGACGTTTCTTCAAAGGAGACACAGAGATGGCCAAGACGCACATGAAAAGCTGCTCAACAGAACTAATTATTAGAGAAATGCAAATCAAAAGTACAATGAGGTATCACCTCACACCTGTTAGAATCGGCATCATCAGAAAATCTACAAACAACCAATTCTGGGGAGGGTGTGGACAAAAGGAGCCCTCTTCCACTATTGGTGGGAATGTAAATTGATACAGTCACTATGGAGAACAGTATGGAGTTTCCTTAAAAAAATTAGAAATAGAATTACCATCTGAACCAGCAATTCCACTTCTGGGCATATACCCAGATAAAACCGTATTTCAAAAAGGCACATTCACCACAATGTTCGTTGCAGCACTTTTTACAATAGCCAGGTAATGGAAGCAACCTAAATGCCCACAGACAGAAGAATGGATAAAGATGTGGTACATATATAAAATGGAATATTACTCGGCCATAAAAAGGAATGAAACTGGGTCATTTGTAGAGACATCGATGGATCAAGAGTCTGTCATACAGAATGAAGTCAGAAAGAGGAAACCAAATACTGTATATTAAGGCATATATGTGGAACCCAAAAAAATGGTACAGATGAACTGGTTTGCAGCGAAGAAATAGAGACACAGAGGTAGAGAACAAACGTATGGACACCAAGTGTGGGAAGCCATGGGGTGGTGGTGGTGGGATGAGTTGGGAGATTGGGATTGACCTGTATACATTTATATGCATAAAATACATAACTAATAATAACCTGCTGTATAAAAAATAAATTAATTAATTTCAAAATTCTAAACAATATAATTTAAAAATAAAAGAGAAAAAAGTTGTTCCCGTCTCACAGATGTATTTATAGGAATGAATTATTTCCATGCTTATATCTATAAATACATAAAAGAGGAATAAAATCTAACTTGAAACATAAAAGAAAAAAAAAAACCTGAACCCACCATTTATACAGAGGAAAACCCTATCTGGACACTTGCTCCAGTGGTAAACAATTCTGAAATTGGTCAGAGGTGGGGAACCATCTCCCATACAGCCAGCAACCCACCCCCCACGCAAGGAGCGTCCTCATTGCAAAGTTGGGGGACAGTGCCGAGGCATCTGTGAGTAAACGTGAGCTGAGCCCCAGGCCAGCTGCTGCTGAACTGTTCCCACCATTCCCAGGTAAAACACCTGAATATGTACAAGGGCTTGAAAGCCTAGAGGAAGGACCGTGGAGCCACACCAGCGACAGCACGCAGGCCAACTTGGTGCCTGCAGTCCAGCCAGGGTGGTCCTGGCCCTGGACGCTCTTCCGGAAGCTTTCCATTGCCCTGCCTGATATACCCCTCCTCTCCCGGCACCCACTGCTTTTTTCCTTCCTCAACTCAGTCCGGAGAGAAATTCCAGCGGAAGGTTTGCTTGACACATCCTCTTCTTTACAGGCGGCAGCCTGGCAACTCCTGCAGAAAGGCCAGCAGAGCCCCACTCACACCGGGCCACCCACACAGCTGTGGCCCCTCACTCCCTCCCACCAGCACAGCCCCGAGACTGTTGAAGGGGCAGAGAATATGGAGTCAGGCACAGCTTCAGGGGCTATGGCTGCCTGGAGCTCTGTTTATAATGACCTCAACGAGGCACACCTGGGGAGGGCGGGCCGGCAGGGTAAGGCTGCCCAGGTCAGCTAAACCACAACCCTCAGGGAATCACATTGTTGAAAATGGACCTCGCTAAGGCAGAATAGAAGCCAAGGGAAAAAAGGACACAATGCCATTTGCAGCACCGTAGATGAGTCTAGAAGTAATCACGTGACTTGTAGTAAGTCAGAAAGTGAAAGACACATATCATATCATATCACTTATAGGTGTTACCTAAAAGTGGATACCCGGGCAGATATTTCCACGGAGAAGGGCAATCACAGATTCACTAAACAAACTTATGGTTCACCAATGGAAAGGTGTGAGGATTGGTTTCATTACGATATCGGGGTTAACACACATATACAAACACAGGTGACATATATAATCACCAAAGACCTACAGAATACCAAGAGTGGACTACTCAACATTCTGTCATAACGTACATGGGAAAAGGATCCCAGGAAGAACAGACATCTGTATATGTGTAAAAGAACCACATCTTCCACACCTACAACAAGCCATACATTGTAATCAAATTTGCTGTAATAAAAAATAAAAAATTAAATTAAAAACACGAACAAGAAGTAGTGAGACAAACTTGAGGGGCTTTCTCCTGGCATATTCCGTTCTAAATTCCCATCTAGAACACCACTTCCACTGAGGCTCTGTTGCCCTAGTAACCAGATTTGGTAAGGGTGAACTGCTGCCACCTTGTGGCCGTTTCACACAACAGCAGCTTTAATCCCAGCACTAATGGTCAGTAGATATTCAAAATCATTGCAGGCCTGTAAATGACACCTGCCCTGAAAACAAATCCTGGGGTCACATATCGACCAAAAAATTCAAAGGACGTCCATATTTCAAAACGACCATTTCAAAAGGCATATTTTAGGCACATTAGTGTTCTGCTTCTTTTCCTTTCTTTCCTTTTTTTGTTAAAAAACACGGGAATGGAAAAAGGCATCCCTCAGAATGGGCGAAAATTGTTGCAGACGAACCAATGGACAGAGGTTTAATCTCCAATATATATAAACAGCTCATGCAGCTTAATATTAAAAAAACAAACAACCCAATACAAAAACGGGCAGAAGATCTAAAGAGACGTTTCTTCAAAGAAGACACAGAGATGGCCAAGACACACATGAATAGCTGCTCAACAGCACTAATTATTAGAGAAATGCAAATCAAAACTACAATGAGGTATCACCACACACCTGTTAGAATCGGCATCATCAGAAAATCTACAAACAACCAATTCTGGGGAGGGTGTGGACAAAAGGAGCCCTCTTCCACTATTGGTGGGAATGTAAATTGATACAGTCACTATGGAGAACAGTATGGAGTTTCCTTAAAAAAACTAGAAATAGAATTACCATCTGATCCAGCAATCCCACTTCTGGGCATATACCCAGAGAAAACCGTAAATCAAAAAGGCACATTCACCCCAATGTTCATTACAGCACTATTTACAATAGCCAGGTAATGGAAGCAACCTAAATGCCCACAGACAGATGAATGGATAAAGATGTGGTACATATATGAAATGGAATATTACTCGGCCACCAAAAGGAATGAAACTGGGTCATTTGTAGAGACATTGATGGATCGAGAGACTGTCATACAGAATGAAGTAAGTCAGAAAGAGGAAAACAAATATTGTATATTAATGCATATATGTGGAAGCTAAAAAAATGGTACAGATGAAATGGTTTGCAGGGAAGAAATAGAGACACAGAGGTAGAGAACAAACGTATGGACACCAAGTGTGGGAAGCCATGGGGTGGTGGTGGTGGGATGAGTTGGGAGTTTGGGATTGACCTGTATACATGTATATGCATAAACTACATAACTAATAATAACGTGCTGTATAAGAAAATAAATAAAATTAAATTTCAAAATTTTAAAAAATAAAATTTAAAAATAAAACAGAAAAAAGTTCTTCCCGTCACACAGATGTATTTATAGGAATGAATTATTTCCATGCTTATATCTATAAATACATAAAAGAGGAATAAAATCTAACTTGAACCATAAAAGAAAAAAAAAACCTGAACCCACGAGTTATACAGAGGAAAACTCAATCAGGGCACTTGCTCCAGTGGTAAACAATTCTGAAATTGGTCAGAGGTGGGGAACCATCTCCCATACAGCCAGCAACCCACCCCCCACGCAAGGAGCGTCCTCATTGCAAAGCTGGGGGACCGTGCCGAGGCATCTGTGAGTAAACGTGAGCTGAGCCCCAGGCCAGCTGCTGCTGAACTGTTCCCACCCTTTCCAGGTAAAACACCTGAATATGTACAAGGGCTTGAAAGCCTAGAGGAAGGACCGTGGAGCCACACCAGTGACACCACGCATGCCAACTTGGTGCCTGCAGGCCAGCCAGGGTGGTCCTGGCCCCGGGTGCTCTTCCGGAAGCTCTCCATTGCCCTGCCTGAGATACCCCTCCTGTCCCGGCCCCCACTGCTTTTTTCCTTCCTCACCTCTGTCTAGAGAGAAATTCCAGTGGAAGGTATGGGTGACACATCCTCTTCTTTACAGGCGGCAGCCTGGCAACTCCTGCAGAAAGGCCAGCAGAACCCCACTCACACCGGGCCACCCACAAAGCTGTGGCCCCTCATTCCCACCCACCAGCAAGGCCCCGAGACTGCTGACAGGACAGAGAATATGGAGTCAGGCACAGCTTCAGGGGCTATTGCTGCCTGGAGCTCTGTTTATATTGACCTCAACGAGGCACACCTGGGGAGGGCGGGCCGGCAGGGTAAGGATGCCCAGGTCAGCTAATCCACAACCCTCAGGGAATCACATTGTTGAAAATGGACCCCGCTAAGGCAGAAGAGAAGCCAAGGGCAAAAAGGACACAATGCCATTTGCAGCACCGTAGATAAGTCTAGAAGTAATCACGTGACTTGTAGTAAGTCAGAAAGTGAAAGACACATATCATATCACTTAGAGGTGTTACCTAAAAATGGATACCAGGGCAGATATTTCCACGGAGAAGGGCAATCACAGATTCATTAAACAAACTTATGGTTCACCAATGGAAAGGTGCGAGGATTGGTTTCATTACGATATCGGGGTTAACAGACATATACAAACACAGGTGACATATATAATCACCAAAGACCTACAGAATACCAAGAGAGGACTACTCAACATTCTGTCATAACGTACATGGGAAAAGGATCCCAGGAAAAACAGTCATCTGTATATGTGTAAAAGAACCACATCTTCCACACCTACAACAAGCCAAACATTGTAATCAAACTTGCTTTAATAAAAAATATTAAATTAAATTAAATACACGAACAAGAAGTAGTGAGACAAACGTGAGGGGCTTTCTCCTGGCACATTCCATTCTAAACTCCAATCTAGAACACCACTTCCACTGAGGCTCTCTTGCCCTAGTAACCAGATTTGGTAAGGGTGAACTGCTGCCACCTTGTGGCCGTTTCACACAACAGCAGCTTTATTCCCAACGCTAATGGTCAGTTGATATTCAAAATCATTGCAGGCCTGTAAATGACACCTGCCCTGAAAACAAATCCTGGGGTCACATATCGACCAAAAAATTCAAAGGCCGTCCATATTTCAAAACGACCATTTCAAAAGGCATATTTTACGCACATTAGTGTTCTGCTTCTTTTCCTTTCTTTCCTTTTTTGTTAAAAAACACGGGAATGGAAAATGGCATCCCACAGAATGGGCGAAAATCGTTGCAGACGAATCAATGGACAGAGGTTTAATCTCCAATATATATAAACAGCTCATGCAGCTTAATATTAAAAAAACAAACAACCCAATACAAAAATGGGCAGAAGATCTAAAGAGACGTTTCTTCAAAGGAGACACAGAGATGGCCAAGACGCACATGAAAAGCTGCTCAACAGAACTAATTATTAGAGAAATGCAAATCAAAAGTACAATGAGGTATCACCTCACACCTGTTAGAATCGGCATCATCAGAAAATCTACAAACAACCAATTCTGGGGAGGGTGTGGACAAAAGGAGCCCTCTTCCACTATTGGTGGGAATGTAAATTGATACAGTCACTATGGAGAACAGTATGGAGTTTCCTTAAAAAAATTAGAAATAGAATTACCATCTGATCCAGCAATTCCACTTCTGGGCATATACCCAGATAAAACCGTATTTCAAAAAGGCACATTCACCACAATGTTCGTTGCAGCACTTTTTACAATAGCCAGGTAATGGAAGCAACCTAAATGCCCACAGACAGAAGAATGGATAAAGATGTGGTACATATATAAAATGGAATATTACTCGGCCATAAAAAGGAATGAAACTGGGTCATTTGTAGAGACATCGATGGATCAAGAGACTGTCATACAGAATGAAGTCAGAAAGAGGAAACCAAATACTGTATATTAAGGCATATATGTGGAACCCAAAAAAATGGTACAGATGAACTGGTTTGCAGCGAAGAAATAGAGACACAGAGGTAGAGAACAAACGTATGGACACCAAGTGTGGGAAGCCATGGGGTGGTGGTGGTGGGATGAGTTGGGAGATTGGGATTGACCTGTATACATTTATATGCATAAAATACATAACTAATAATAACCTGCTGTATAAAAAATAAATTAATTAATTTCAAAATTCTAAACAATATAATTTAAAAATAAAAGAGAAAAAAGTTGTTCCCGTCTCACAGATGTATTTATAGGAATGAATTATTTCCATGCTTATATCTATAAATACATAAAAGAGGAATAAAATCTAACTTGAAACATAAAAGAAAAAAAAAAACCTGAACCCACCATTTATACAGAGGAAAACCCTATCTGGACACTTGCTCCAGCGGTAAACAATTCTGAAATTGGTCAGAGGTGGGGAACCATCTCCCATACAGCCAGCAACCCACCCCCCACGCAAGGAGCGTCCTCATTGCAAAGCTGGGGGACAGTGCCGAGGCATCTGTGAGTAAACGTGAGCTGAGCCCCAGGCCAGCTGCTGCTGAACTGTTCCCACCATTCCCAGGTAAAACACCTGAATATGTACAAGGGCTTGAAAGCCTAGAGGAAGGACCGTGGAGCCACACCAGCGAAAGCACGCAGGCCAACTTGGTGCCTGCAGTCCAGCCAGGGTGGTCCTGGCCCTGGACGCTCTTCCGGAAGCTTTCCATTGCCCTGCCTGATATACCCCTCCTCTCCCGGCACCCACTGCTTTTTTCCTTCCTCAACTCAGTCCGGAGAGAAATTCCAGCGGAAGGTTTGCTTGACACATCCTCTTCTTTACAGGCGGCAGACTGGCAACTCCTGCAGAAAGGCCAGCAGAGCCCCACTCACACCGGGCCACCCACACAGCTGTGGCCCCTCACTCCCTCCCACCAGCACAGCCCCGAGACTGTTGAAGGGGCAGAGAATATGGAGTCAGGCACAGCTTCAGGGGCTATGGCTGCCTGGAGCTCTGTTTATAATGACCTCAACGAGGCACACCTGGGGAGGGCGGGCCGGCAGGGTAAGGCTGCCCAGGTCAGCTAAACCACAACCCTCAGGGAATCACATTGTTGAAAATGGACCTCATAAGGCAGAATAGAAGCCAAGGGAAAAAAGGACACAATGCCATTTGCAGCACCGTAGATGAGTCTAGAAGTAATCACGTGACTTGTAGTAAGTCAGAAAGTGAAAGACACATATCATATCATATCACTTATAGGTGTTACCTAAAAGTGGATACCCGGGCAGATATTTCCACGGAGAAGGGCAATCACAGATTCACTAAACAAACTTATGGTTCACCAATGGAAAGGTGTGAGGATTGGTTTCATTACGATATCGGGGTTAACAGACATATACAAACACAGGTGACATATATAATCACCAAAGACCTACAGAATACCAAGAGTGGACTACTCAACATTCTGTCATAACGTACATGGGAAAAGGATCCCAGGAAGAACAGACATCTGTATATGTGTAAAAGAACCACATCTTCCACACCTACAACAAGCCATACATTGTAATCAAATTTGCTGTAATAAAAAATAAAAAATTAAATTAAAAACACGAACAAGAAGTAGTGAGACAAACTTGAGGGGCTTTCTCCTGGCATATTCCGTTCTAAATTCCCATCTAGAACACCACTTCCACTGAGGCTCTGTTGCCCTAGTAACCAGATTTGGTAAGGGTGAACTGCTGCCACCTTGTGGCCGTTTCACACAACAGCAGCTTTAATCCCAGCAATAATGGTCAGTAGATATTCAAAATCATTGCAGGCCTGTAAATGACACCTGCCCTGAAAACAAATCCTGGGGTCACATATCGACCAAAAAATTCAAAGGACGTCCATATTTCAAAACGACCATTTCAAAAGGCATATTTTACGCACATTAGTGTTCTGCTTCTTTTCCTTTCTTTCCTTTTTTTGTTAAAAAACACGGGAATGGAAAAAGGCATCCCTCAGAATGGGCGAAAATTGTTGCAGACGAACCAATGGACAGAGGTTTAATCTCCAATATATATAAACAGCTCATGCAGCTTAATATTAAAAAAACAAACAACCCAATACAAAAACGGGCAGAAGATCTAAAGAGACGTTTCTTCAAAGAAGACACAGAGATGGCCAAGACACACATGAATAGCTGCTCAACAGCACTAATTATTAGAGAAATGCAAATCAAAACTACAATGAGGTATCACCACACACCTGTTAGAATCGGCATCATCAGAAAATCTACAAACAACCAATTCTGGGGAGGGTGTGGACAAAAGGAGCCCTCTTCCACTATTGGTGGGAATGTAAATTGATACAGTCACTATGGAGAACAGTATGGAGTTTCCTTAAAAAAACTAGATATAGAATTACCATCTGATCCAGCAATCCCACTTCTGGGCATATACCCAGAGAAAACCGTAAATCAAAAAGGCACATTCACCCCAATGTTCATTACAGCACTATTTACAATAGCCAGGTAATGGAAGCAACCTAAATGCCCACAGACAGATGAATGGATAAAGATGTGGTACATATATGAAATGGAATATTACTCGGCCACCAAAAGGAATGAAACTGGGTCATTTGTAGAGACATTGATGGATCGAGAGACTGTCATACAGAATGAAGTAAGTCAGAAAGAGGAAAACAAATATTGTATATTAATGCATATATGTGGAAGCTAAAAAAATGGTACAGATGAAATGGTTTGCAGGGAAGAAATAGAGACACAGAGGTAGAGAACAAACGTATGGACACCAAGTGTGGGAAGCCATGGGGTGGTGGTGGTGGGATGAGTTGGGAGTTTGGGATTGACCTGTATACATGTATATGCATAAACTACATAACTAATAATAACGTGCTGTATAAGAAAATAAATAAAATTAAATTTCAAAATTTTAAAAAATAAAATTTAAAAATAAAACAGAAAAAAGTTCTTCCCGTCACACAGATGTATTTATAGGAATGAATTATTTCCATGCTTATATCTATAAATACATAAAAGAGGAATAAAATCTAACTTGAACCATAAAAGAAAAAAAAAACCTGAACCCACGAGTTATACAGAGGAAAACTCAATCAGGGCACTTGCTCCAGTGGTAAACAATTCTGAAATTGGTCAGAGGTGGGGAACCATCTCCCATACAGCCAGCAACCCACCCCCCACGCAAGGAGCGTCCTCATTGCAAAGCTGGGGGACCGTGCCGAGGCATCTGTGAGTAAACGTGAGCTGAGCCCCAGGCCAGCTGCTGCTGAACTGTTCCCACCCTTTCCAGGTAAAACACCTGAATATGTACAAGGGCTTGAAAGCCTAGAGGAAGGACCGTGGAGCCACACCAGCGACACCACGCATGCCAACTTGGTGCCTGCAGGCCAGCCAGGGTGGTCCTGGCCCCGGGTGC
This sequence comes from Mesoplodon mirus, assembly GCF_964341445.2. Taxonomy (NCBI): domain Eukaryota; kingdom Metazoa; phylum Chordata; class Mammalia; order Artiodactyla; family Ziphiidae; genus Mesoplodon; species Mesoplodon mirus. The sequence goes on along the minus strand of NW_028294964.1, from coordinate 41,799 downwards.
TCTTCCGGAAGCTCTCCATTGCCCTGCCTGAGATACCCCTCCTGTCCCGGCCCCCACTGCTTTTTTCCTTCCTCACCTCTGTCTAGAGAGAAATTCCAGTGGAAGGTATGGGTGACACATCCTCTTCTTTACAGGCGGCAGCCTGGCAACTCCTGCAGAAAGGCCAGCAGAACCCCACTCACACCGGGCCACCCACAAAGCTGTGGCCCCTCATTCCCACCCACCAGCAAGGCCCCGAGACTGCTGACAGGACAGAGAATATGGAGTCAGGCACAGCTTCAGGGGCTATTGCTGCCTGGAGCTCTGTTTATATTGACCTCAACGAGGCACACCTGGGGAGGGCGGGCCGGCAGGGTAAGGATGCCCAGGTCAGCTAATCCACAACCCTCAGGGAATCACATTGTTGAAAATGGACCCCGCTAAGGCAGAAGAGAAGCCAAGGGCAAAAAGGACACAATGCCATTTGCAGCACCGTAGATAAGTCTAGAAGTAATCACGTGACTTGTAGTAAGTCAGAAAGTGAAAGACACATATCATATCACTTAGAGGTGTTACCTAAAAATGGATACCAGGGCAGATATTTCCACGGAGAAGGGCAATCACAGATTCATTAAACAAACTTATGGTTCACCAATGGAAATGTGCGAGGATAGGTTTCATTACGATATCGGGGTTAACAGACATATACAAACACAGGTGACATATATAATCACCAAAGACCTACAGAATACCAAGAGAGGACTACTCAACATTCTGTCATAACGTACATGGGAAAAGGATCCCAGGAAAAACAGTCATCTGTATATGTGTAAAAGAACCACATCTTCCACACCTACAACAAGCCAAACATTGTAATCAAACTTGCTGTAATAATAAATATTAAATTAAATTAAATACACGAACAAGAAGTAGTGAGACAAACGTGAGGGGCTTTCTCCTGGCACATTCCATTCTAAACTCCAATCTAGAACACCACTTCCACTGAGGCTCTCTTGCCCTAGTAACCAGATTTGGTAAGGGTGAACTGCTGCCACCTTGTGGCCGTTTCACACAACAGCAGCTTTAATCCCAACGCAAAAGGTCAGTTGATATTCAAAATCATTGCAGGCCTGTAAATGACACCTGCCCTGAAAACAAATCCTGGGGTCACATATCGACCAAAAAATTCAAAGGCCGTCCATATTTCAAAACGACCATTTCAAAAGGCATATTTTACGCACATTAGTGTTCTGCTTCTTTTCCTTTCTTTCCTTTTTTGTTAAAAAACACGGGAATGGAAAATGGCATCCCACAGAATGGGCGAAAATCGTTGCAGACGAATCAATGGACAGAGGTTTAATCTCCAATATATATAAACAGCTCATGCAGCTTAATATTAAAAAAACAAACAACCTAAAAAAAAATGGGCAGAAGATCTAAAGAGACGTTTCTTCAAAGGAGACACAGAGATGGCCAAGACGCACATGAAAAGCTGCTCAACAGAACTAATTATTAGAGAAATGCAAATCAAAAGTACAATGAGGTATCACCTCACACCTGTTAGAATCGGCATCATCAGAAAATCTACAAACAACCAATTCTGGGGAGGGTGTGGACAAAAGGAGCCCTCTTCCACTATTGGTGGGAATGTAAATTGATACAGTCACTATGCAGAACAGTATGGAGTTTCCTTAAAAAAACTAGAAATAGAATTACCATCTGATCCAGCAATCCCACTTCTGGGCATATACCCAGAGAAAACCGTATTTCAAAAAGGCACATTCACCACAATGTTCGTTGCAGCACTATTTACAATAGCCAGGTAATGGAAGCAACCTAAATGCCCACAGACAGATGAATGGATAAAGATGTGGTACATATATAAAATGGAATATGACTCGGCCATAAAAAGGAAAGAAACTGGGTCATTTGTAGAGACATCGATGGATCGAGAGACTGTCATACAGAATGAAGTAAATCAGAATGAGGAAATCAAATATTGTATATTAATGCATATATGTGGAGCCTAAAAATGGTACAGATGAACTGGTTTGCAGGGAAGAAATAGAGACACAGAGGTAGAGAACAAACGTATGGACACCAAGTGTGGGAAGCCATGGGGTGGTGGTGGTGGGATGAGTTGGGAGTTTGGGATTGACCTGTATACATGTATATACATAAAATACATAACTAATAATAACGTGCTGTATAAAAAAATAAATAAAATTAAATTTCAAAATTTTAAAAAATAAAATTTAAAAATAAAACAGAAAAAATTCTTCCCATCACACAGATGTATTTATAGGAAAGAATTATTTCCATGCTTATAACTATAAATACATAAATGAGGAATAAAATCTAACTTGAACCATAAAAGAAAAGAAAACCTGAACCCACGAGTTATACAGAGGAAAACCCTATCAGGGCACTTGCTCCAGTGGTAAACAATTCTGAAATTGGTCAGAGGTGGGGAACCATCTCCCATACAGCCATCAACCCACCCCCCACGCAAGGAGCGTCCTCATTGCAAAGCTGGGGGACCGTGCCGAGGCATCTGTGAGTAAACGTGAGCTGAGCCCCAGGCCAGCTGCTGCTGAACTGTTCCCACCCTTTCCAGGTAAAACACCTGAATATGTACAAGGGCTTGAAAGCCTAGAGGAAGGACCGTGGAGCCACACCAGCGACAGCACGCAGGCCAACTTGGTGCCTGCAGGCCAACAAGGGTGGTCCTGGCCCCGGGCGCTCTTCCAGAAGCTTTCCATTGACCTGCCAGAGATACCCCTCCTGTCCCGGACCCCACTGCTTTTTTCCTTCCTCACCTCTGTCCGGAGAGAAATTCCAGCGGAAGGTATGGGTGACACAACCTCTTCTTTACAGGCGGCAGCCTGGCAACTCCTGCAGAAAGGCCAGCAGAACCCCACTCACACCGGGCCACCCACAAAGCTGTGGCCCCTCACTCCCTCCCACCAGCACAGCCCCGAGACTGCTGACGGGGCAGAGAATATGGTGTCAGGCACAGCTTCAGGGGCTATTGCTGCCTGGAGCGCTGTTTATATTGACCTCAACGAGGCACACCTGGGGAGGGCGGGCCGGCAGGGTAAGGCTGCCCAGGTCAGCTAATCCACAACCCTCAGGGAATCACATTGTTGAAAATGGACCCCGCTAAGGCAGAAGAGAAGCCAAGGGAAAAAAGGACACAATGCCATTTGCAGCACCGTAGATGAGTCTAGAAGTAATCACGTGAATTGTAATAAGTCAGAAAGTGAAAGACACATATCCTATCATATCACTTATAGGTGTTACCTAAAAATGGATACCAGGGCAGATATTTCCACGGAGAAGGGCAATCACAGATTCATTAAACAAACTTATGGTTCACCAATGGAAAGGTGTGAGGATTGGTTTCATTACGATATCGGGGTTAACAGACATATACAAACACAGGTGACATATATAATCACCAAAAACCTACAGAATACCAAGAGAGGACTACTCAACATTCTGTCATAACGTACATGGGAAAAGGATCCCAGGAAGAACAGACATGTGTATATGTGTAAAAGAACCACATCTTCCACACCTACAACAAGCCAAACATTGTAATCAAACTTGCTGTAATAAAAAATAAAAAAATTAAATTAAAAACACGAACAAGAAGTAGTGAGACAAACGTGAGGGGCTTTCTCCTGGCACATTCCATTCTAAACTCCAATCTAGAACACCACTTCCACTGAGGCTCTCTTGCCCTAGTAACCAGATTTGGTAAGGGTGAACTGCTGCCACCTTGTGGCCGTTTCACGCAACAGCAGCTTTAATCCCAACGCTAATGGTCAGTTGATATTCAAAATCATTGCAGGCCTGTAAATGACACCTGCCCTGAAAACAAATCCTGGGGTCACATATCGACCAAAAAATTCAAAGGACGTCCATATTTCAAAACGACCGTTTCAAAAGGCATATTTTAGGCACATTAGTGTTCTGCTTCTTTTCCTTTCTTTCCTTTTTTGTTAAAAAAAACGGGAATGGAAAAAAGCATCCGTCAGAATGGGTGAAAATCGTTGCAGACGAATCAATGGACAGAGGTTTAATCTCCAATATATATAAACAGCTCATGCAGCTTAATATTAAAAAAACAAACAACCCCCCAAAAAATGGGCAGAAGATCTAAAGAGACGTTTCTTCAAAGGAGACACAGAGATGGCCAAGACGCACAGAAAAGCTGCTCAACAGCACTAATTATTAGAGAAATGCAAATCAAAACTACAATGAGGTATCACCTCACACCTGTTAGAATCGGCATCATCAGAAAATCTACAAACAACCAATTCTGGGGAGGGTGTGGACAAAAGGAGCCCTCTTCCACTATTGGTGGGAATGTAAATTGATACAGTCACTATGGAGAACAGTATGGAGTTTCCTTAAAAAAACTAGAAATAGAATTACCATCTGATCCAGCAATCCCACTTCTGGGCATATACCCAGAGAAAACCGTATTTCAAAAAGGCACATTCAGCACAATGTTCGTTGCAGCACTATTTACAATAGCCAGGTAATGGAAGCAACCTAAATGCCCACAGACAGATGAATGGATAAAGATGTGGTACATATATAAAATGGAATATTACTCGGCCATAAAAAGGAATGAAACTGGGTCATTTGTAGAGACATCGATGGATCGAGAGACTGTCATACAGAATGAAGTAAGTCAGAAAGAGGAAAACAAATATTGTATATTAATGCATATATGTGGAGCCTAAAAATGGTACAGATAAACTGGTTTGCAGGGAAGAAGTAGAGACACAGAGGTAGAGAACAAACGTATGGACACCAAGTGTGGGAAGCCATGGGGTGGTGGTGGTGGGATGAGTTGGGAGTTTGGGATTGACCTGTATACATGTATATGCATAAAATACATAACTAATAATAACGTGGTGTATAAAAAATAAATAAAATTAAATTTCAAAATTTTAAAATATAAAATTTAAAAATAAAACAGAAAAAAGTTCTTCCCGTCACACAGATGTATTTATAGGAATGAATTATTTCCATGCTTATATCTATAAATACATAAAGAGGAATAAAATCTAACGTGAACCATAAAAGAGAAAAAAACCTGAACCCACGAGTTATACAGAGGAAAACCCTATCAGGGCACTTGCTCCAGTGGTAAACAATTCTGAAATTGGTCAGAGGTGGGGAACCATCTCCCATACAGCCATCAACCCACCCCCCATGCAAGGAGCATCCTCATTGCAAAGCTGGGGGACCGTGCCGAGGCATCTGTGTGTAAACATGAGCTGAGCCCCAGGCCAGCTGCTGCTGAACTGTTCCCACCCTTTCCAGGTAAAACACCTGAATATGTAGAAGGGCTTGAAAGCCTAGAGGAAGGACCGTGGAGCCACACCAGCGACAGCACGCAGGCCAACATGGTGCCTGCAGGCCAGCCAGGGTGGTCCTGGCCTCGGGCGCTCTTCCAGAAGCTTTCCATTGCCCTGCCTGTGATACCCCTCCTGTCCGGCCCCCACTGCTTTTTTCCTTCCTCACTCTGTCCGGAGAGAAATTCCAGCAGAAGGTATGGGTGACACATCCTCTTCTTTACAGGCGGCAGCCTGGCAACTCCTGCAGAAAGGCCAGCAGAACCCCACTCACACCGGGCCACCCACAAAGCTGTGGCCCCTCACTCCCTCCCACCAGCACAGCCCCGAGACTGCTAACGCGGCAGAGAATATGGTGTCAGGCACAGCTTCAGGGGCTATTGCTGCCTGGAGCCCTGTTTATATTGACCTCAACGAGGCACACCTGGGGAGGGCGGGCCGGCAGGGTAAGGCTGCCCAGGTCAGCTAATCCACAACCCTCAGGGAATCACATTGTTGAAAATGGACCCCGATAAGGCAGAAGAGAAGCCAAGGGAAAAAGGGACACAATGCCATTTGCAGCACCGTAGATGAGTCTAGAAGTAATCACGTGACTTGTAGTAAGTCAGAAAGTGAAAGACACATATCCTATCATATCACTTATAGGTGTTACCTAAAAATGGATACCAGGGCAGATATTTCCACGGAGAAGGGCAATCACAGATTCATTAAACAAACTTATGGTTCACCAATGGAAAGGTGTGAGGATTGGTTTCATTACGATATCGGGGTTAACAGACATATACAAACAAAGGTGACATATATAATCACCAAAGACCTACAGAATACCAAGAGAGGACTACTCAACATTCTGTCATAACGTACATGGGAAAAGGATCCCAGGAAGAACAGACATGTGTATATGTGTAAAAGAACCACATCTTCCACACCTACAACAAGCCAAACATTGTAATCAAACTTGCTGTAATAAAAAATAAAAAATTAAATTAAAAACACGAACAAGAAGTAGTGAGACAAACGTGAGGGGCTTTCTCCTGGCACATTCCATTCTAAACTCCAATCTAGAACACCACTTCCACTGAGGCTCTCTTGCCCTAGTAACCAGATTTGGTAAGGGTGAACTGCTGCCACCTTGTGGCCGTTTCACACAACAGCAGCTTTAATCCCAACGCTAATGGTCAGTTGATATTCAAAATCATTGCAGGCCTGTAAATGACACCTGCCCTGAAAACAAATCCTGGGGTCACATATCGACCAAAAAATTCAAAGGACGTCCATATTTCAAAACGACCGTTTCAAAAGGCATATTTTACGCACATTAGTGTTCTGCTTCTTTTCCTTTCTTTCCTTTTTTGTTAAAAAAAACGGGAATGGAAAAAGGCATCCCTCAGGATGGGTGAAAATCATTGCAGACGAATCAATGGACACAGGTTTAATCTCCAATATATATAAACAGCTCATGCAGCTTAATATTAAAAAAACAAACAACCCAAAAAAAATGGGCAGAAGATCTAAAGAGACGTTTCTTCAAAGGAGACACAGAGATGGCCAAGACGCACATGAAAAGCTGCTCAACAGCACTAATTATTAGAGAAATGCAAATCAAAACTACAATGAGGTATCACCTCACACCTGTTAGAATCGTCATCATCAGAAAATATACAAACAACCAATTCTGGGGAGGGTGTGGACAAAAAGAGCACTCTTCCACTATTGGTGGGAATGTAAATTGATACAGTCACTATGGAGAACAGTATGGAGTTTCCTTAAAAAAATTAGAAATAGAATTACCATCTGATCCAGCAATCCCACTTCTGGGCATATACCCAGAGAAAACCGTATTTCAAAAAGGCACATTCAGCACAATGTTCGTTGCAGCACTCTTTACAATAGCCAGGTAATGGAAGCAACCTAAATGCCCACAGACAGATGAGTGGATAAAGATGTGGTACATATATAAAATGGAATATTACTCGGCCATAAAAAGGAATGAAACTGGGTCATTTGTAGAGACATCGATGGATCGAGAGACTGTCATACAGAATGAAGTAAGTCAGAAAGAGGAAAACAATATTGTATATTAATGCATATATGTGGAGCCTAAAAATGGTACAGATGAACTGGTTTGCAGGGAAGAAATAGAGACACAGACGTAGAGAACAAACGTATGGACACCAAGTGTGGGAAGCCATGGGGTGGTGGTGGTGGGATGAGTTGGGAGATTGGGATTGACCTGTATACATGTATATGCATAAAATACATAACTAATAATAACCTGCTGTATAAAAACATAAATGAAATTAAATTTCAAAATTTTAAAAAATAAAATTTAAAAATAAAACAATAAAAATTCTTCCCGTCACACAGATGTATTTATAGGAATGAATTATTTCCATGCTTATATTTATAAATACATGAAAGAGGAATAAAATCTAACTTGAACCATAAAAGAAAAAAAAATTGAACCCACGAGTTATACAGAGGAAAACCCTATCACGACACTTGCTCCAGTGGTAAACAATTCTGAAATTGGTCAGAGGTGGGGAACCATCTCCCATACAGCCAGCCACCCACCCCCCACGCAAGGAGCGTCCTCATTGCAAAGCTGGGGGACCGTGCCGAGGCATCTGTGAGTAAACGTGAGCTGAGCCCCAGGCCAGCTGCTGCTGAACTGTTCCCACCCTTTCCAGGTAAAACACCTGAATATGTACAAGGGCTTGAAAGCCTAGAGGAAGGACCGTGGAGCCACACCAGCGACAGCACGCAGGCCAACTTGGTGCCTGCAGGCCAGCCAGGGTGGTACTGGTCCCTGGCGCTCTTCCAGAAGCTTTCAATTGCCCTGCCTGAGATACCCCTCCTGTCCCAGCCCCCACTGCTTTTTTCCTTCCTCACCTCTGTCCGGAGAGAAATCCCAGCGGAATGTATGGGTCACACATCCTCTTCTTTACAGGCGGCAGCCTGGCAACTCCTGCAGAAAGGCCAGCAGAACCCCACTCACACCGGGCCACACACAAAGCTGTGGCCCCTCACTCCCTCCCACCAGCACAGCCCCGAGACTGCTGACGGGGCCGAGAATATGGAAGCAGGCACAGCTTCAGGGGCTATTGCTGCCTGGAGCTCTGTTTATATTGACCTCAACGAGGCACACCTGGGGAGGGCGGGCCGGCAGGGTAAGGCTGCCCAGGTCAGCTAATCCACAACCCTCAGGGAATCACATTGTTGAATATGGACCCCGCTAAGGCAGAAGAGAAGCCAAGGGAAAAAAGGACACAATGCCATTTGCAGCACCGTAGATGAGTCTAGAAGAAATCACGTGACTTGTAGTAAGTCAGAAAGTGAAAGACACATATCCTATCATATCACTTATAGGTGTTACCTAAAAATGGATACCAGGGCAGATATTTCCACGGAGAAGGGCAATCACAGATTCATTAAACAAACTTATGTTTCACCAATGGAAAAGTGTGAGGATTGGTTTCATTACGATATCGGGGTTAACAGACATATACAAACACAGGTGACATATATAATCACCAAAGACCTACAGAATACCAAGAGAGGACTACTCAACATTCTGTCATAACGTACATGGGAAAAGGATCCCAGGAAGAACAGACATGTGTATATGTGTAAAAGAACCACATCTTCCACACCTACAACAAGCCAAACATTGTAATCAAACTTGCTGTAATAAAAAATAAAAAATTAAATTAAAAACACGAACAAGAAGTAGTGACACAAACGTGAGGGGCTTTCTCCTGGCACATTCCATTCTAAACTCCAATCTAGAACACCACTTCCACTGAGGCTCTCTTGCCCTAGTAACCACATTTGGTAAGGGTGAACTGCTGCCACTTGTGGCCGTTTCACACAACAGCAGCTTTAATCCCAACGCAAAAGGTCAGTTGATATTCAAAATCATTGCAGGCCTGTAAATGACACCTGCCCTGAAAACAAATCCTGGGGTCACATATCGACCAAAAAATTCAAAGGACGTCCATATTTCAAAACGACCGTTTCAAAAGGCATATTTTACGCACATTAGTGTTCTGCTTCTTTTCCTTTCTTTCCTTTTTTGTTAAAAAAAACGGGAATGGAAAAAGGCATCCCTCAGGATGGGTGAAAATCGTTGCAAACGAATCAATGGACACAGGTTTAATCTCCAATATATATAAACAGCTCATGCAGCTTAATATTAAAAAAACAAACAACCCAAAAAAAATGGGCAGAAGATCTAAAGAGACGTTTCTTCAAAGGAGACACAGAGATGGCCAAGACGCACATGAAAAGCTGCTCAACAGCACTAATTATTAGAGAAATGCAAATCAAAACTACAATGAGGTATCACCTCACACCTGTTAGAATCGTCATCATCAGAAAATATACAAACAACCAATTCTGGGGAGGGTGTGGACAAAAAGAGCACTCTTCCACTATTGGTGGGAATGTAAATTGATACAGTCACTATGGAGAACAGTATGGAGTTTCCTTAAAAAAAATAGAAATAGAATTACCATCTGATCCAGCAATCCCACTTCTGGGCATATACCCAGAGAAAACCGTATTTCAAAAAGGCACATTCAGCACAATGTTCGTTGCAGCACTCTTTACAATAGCCAGGTAATGGAAGCAACCTAAATGCCCACAGACAGATGAGTGGATAAAGATGTGGTACATATATAAAATGGAATATTACTCGGCCATAAAAAGGAATGAAACTGGGTCATTTGTAGAGACATCGATGGATCGAGAGACTGTCATACAGAATGAAGTAAGTCAGAAAGAGGAAAACAAATATTGTATATTAATGCATATATGTGGAGCCTAAAAATGGTACAGATGAACTGGTTTGCAGGGAAGAAATAGAGACACAGACGTAGAGAACAAACGTATGGACACCAAGTGTGGGAAGCCATGGGGTGGTGGTGGTGGGATGAGTTGGGAGATTGGGATTGACCTGTATACATGTATATGCATAAAATACATAACTAATAATAACCTGCTGTATAAAAACATAAATGAAATTAAATTTCAAAATTTTAAAAAATAAAATTTAAAAATAAAACAATAAAAATTCTTCCCGTCACACAGATGTATTTATAGGAATGAATTATTTCCATGCTTATATTTATAAATACATGAAAGAGGAATAAAATCTAACTTGAACCATAAAAGAAAAAAAAATTGAACCCACGAGTTATACAGAGGAAAACCCTATCACGACACTTGCTCCAGTGGTAAACAATTCTGAAATTGGTCAGAGGTGGGGAACCATCTCCCATACAGCCAGCCACCCACCCCCCACGCAAGGAGCGTCCTCATTGCAAAGCTGGGGGACCGTGCCGAGGCATCTGTGAGTAAACGTGAGCTGAGCCCCAGGCCAGCTGCTGCTGAACTGTTCCCACCCTTTCCAGGTAAAACACCTGAATATGTACAAGGGCTTGAAAGCCTAGAGGAAGGACCGTGGAGCCACACCAGCGACAGCACGCAGGCCAACTTGGTGCCTGCAGGCCAGCCAGGGTGGTACTGGTCCCTGGCGCTCTTCCAGAAGCTTTCAATTGCCCTGCCTGAGATACCCCTCCTGTCCCAGCCCCCACTGCTTTTTTCCTTCCTCACCTCTGTCCGGAGAGAAATCCCAGCGGAATGTATGGGTGACACATCCTCTTCTTTACAGGCGGCAGCCTGGCAACACCTGCAGAAAGGCCAGCAGAACCCCACTCACACCGGGCCACCCACAAAGCTGTGGCCCCTCACTCCCTCCCACCAGCACAGCCCCGAGACTGCTGACGGGGCCGAGAATATGGAAGCAGGCACAGCTTCAGGGGCTATTGCTGCCTGGAGCTCTGTTTATATTGACCTCAACGAGGCACACCTGGGGAGGGCGGGCCGGCAGGGTAAGGCTGCCCAGGTCAGCTAATCCACAACCCTCAGGGAATCACATTGTTGAAAATGGACCCCGATAAGGCAGAAGAGAAGCCAAGGGAAAAAAGGACACAATGCCATTTGCAGCACCGTAGATGAGTCTAGAAATAATCAGGTGACTTGTAGTAAGTCAGAAAGTGAAAGACACATATCCTATCATATCACTTATAGGTGTTACCTAAAAATGGATACCAGGGCAGATATTTCCACGGAGAAGGGCAATCACAGATTCATTAAACAAACTTATGGTTCACCAATGGAAAGGTGTGAGGATTGGTTTCATTACGATATCGGGGTTAACAGACATATACAAACAAAGGTGACATATATAATCACCAAAGACCTACAGAATACCAAGAGAGGACTACTCAACATTCTGTCATAACGTACATGGGAAAAGGATCCCAGGAAGAACAGACATCTGTATATGTGTAAAAGAACCACATCTTCCACACCTACAACAAGCCAAACATTGTAATCAAACTTGCTGTAATAAAAAATAAAAAATTAAATTAAAAACACGAACAAGAAGTAGTGAGACAAACTTGAGGGGCTTTCTCCTGGCACATTCCATTCTAAACTCCAATCTAGAACACCACTTCCACTGAGGCTCTCTTGCCCTAGTAACCAGATTTGGTAAGGGTGAACTGCTGCCACCTTGTGGCCGTTTCACACAACAGCAGCTTTAATCCCAACGCTAATGGTCAGTTGATATTCAAAATCATTGCAGGCCTGTAAATGACACCTGCCCTGAAAACAAATCCTGGGGTCACATATCGACCAAAAAATTCAAAGGACGTCCATATTTCAAAACGACCGTTTCAAAAGGCATATTTTACGCACATTAGTGTTCTGCTTCTTTTCCTTTCTTTCCTTTTTTGTTAAAAAAAAACGGGAATGGAAAAAGGCATCCCTCAGGATGGGTGAAAATCGTTGCAAATGAATCAATGGACACAGGTTTAATCTCCAATATATATAAACAGCTCATGCAGCTTAATATTAAAAAAACAAACAACCCAAAAAAAATGGGCAGAAGATCTAAAGAGACGTTTCTTCAAAGGAGACACAGAGATGGCCAAGACGCACATGAAAAGATGCTCAACAGCACTAATTATTAGAGAAATGCAAAGCAAAACTACAATGAGGTATCTCCTCACACCTGTTAGAATCGGCATCATCAGAAAATATACAAACAACCAATTCTGGGGAGGGTGTGGACAAAAGGAGTCCTCTTCCACTATTAGTGGGAATGTAAATTGATACAGTCACTATGGAGAACAGTATGGAGTTTCCTTAAAAAAATTAGAAATAGAATTACCATCTGATCCAGCAATCCCACTTCTGGGCATATACCCAGAGAAAACCGTATTTCAAAAAGGCACATTCAGCACAATGTTTGTTGCAGCACTATTTACAATAGCCAGGTAATGGAAGCAACCTAAATGCCCACAGACAGATGAGTGGATAAAGATGTGGTACATATATAAAATGGAATATTACTCGGCCATAAAAAGGAATGAAACTGGGTCATTTGTAGAGACATCGATGGATCGAGAGACTGTCATACAGAATGAAGTAAGTCAGAAAGAGGAAAACAAATATTGTATATTAATGCATATATGTGGAGCCTAAAAATGGTACAGATGAACTGGTTTGCAGGGAAGAAATAGAGACACAGACGTAGAGAACAAACGTATGGACACCAAGTGTGGGAAGCCATGGGGTGGTGGTGGTGGGATGAGTTGGGAGATTGGGATTGACCTGTATACAGGTATATGCATAAAATACATAACTAATAATAACCTGCTGTATAAAAACATAAATGAAATTAAATTTCAAAATTTTAAAAAATAAAATTTAAAAATAAAACAGAAAAAAGTTCTTCCCGTCACACAGATGTATTTATAGGAATGAATTATTTCCATGCTTATATCTATGAATACATAAAAGAGGAATAAAATCTAACTTGAACCATAAAAGAAAAAAAAATCCTGAACCCACGAGTTATACAGGGGAAAACCCTATCACGACACTTGCTCCAGCGGTAAACAATTCTGAAATTGGTCAGAGGTGGGGAATCATCTCCCATACAGCCAGCAACCCACCCCCCACGCAAGGAGCGTCCTCATTGCAAAGCTGGGGGACCGTGCCGAGGCATCTGTGAGTAAACGTGAGCTGAGCCCCAGGCCAGCTGCTGCTGAACTGTTCCCACCCTTTCCAAGTAAAACACCTGAATATGTACAAGGGCTTGAAAGCATAGAGGAAGGACCGTCGAGCCACACCAGCGACAGCACGCAGGCCAACTTGGTGCCTGCAGGCCATCCAGGTTGGTCCTGGCCCCGGGAGCTCTTCCAGAAGCTTTCCATTGCCCTGCCTGAGATACCCCTCCTGTCCCCGCCCCCACTGCTTTTTTCCTTCCTCACCTCTGTCCGGAGAGAAATTCCAGCGGAATGTATGGGTGACACATCCTCTTCTTTACAGGCGGCAGCCTGGCAACTCCTGCAGAAAGGCCAGCAGAACCCCACTCACACCGGGCCACCCACAAAGCTGTGGCCCCTCACTCCCTCCCACCAGCACAGCCCCGAGACTGCTGACGGGGCCGAGAATATGGAAGCAGGCACATCTTCAGGGGCTATTGCTGCCTGGAGCTCTGTTTATATTGACCTCAAAGAGGCACACCTGAGGAGGGCGGGCCGGCAGGGTAAGGCTGCCCAGGTCAGCTAATCCACAACCCTCAGGGAATCACATTGTTGAAAATGGACCCCGCTAAGGCAGAAGAGAAGCCAAGGGAAAAAAGGACACAATGCCATTTGCAGCACCGTAGATGAGTCTAGAAGTAATCACGTGACTTGTAGTAAGTCAGAAAGTGAAAGACACATATCCTATCATATCACTTATAGGTGTTACCTAAAAATGGATACCAGGGCAGATATTTCCACGGAGAAGGGCAATCACAGATTCATTAAACAAACTTATGGTTCACCAATGGAAAGGTGTGAGGATTGGTTTCATTACGATATCGGGGTTAACACACATATCCAAACACAGGTGACATATATAATCACCAAAGACCTACAGAATACCAAGAGAGGACTACTCAACATTCTGTCATAACGTACATGGGAAAAGAATCCCAGGAAGAACAGTCATCTGTATATGTGTAAAAGAAACACATCGCCCACACCTACAACAAGCCAAACATTGTAATCAAACTTGCTGTAATAAAAAATAAAAAATTAAATTAAAAACACGAACAAGAAGTAGTGAGACAAACGTGAGCGACTTTCTCCTGGTACATTACATTCTAAACTCCAATCTAGAACACCACTTCCACTGAGGCTCTCTTGCCCTAGTAACCAGATTTGGTAAGGGTGAACTGCTGCCACCTTGTGGCCTTTTCACACAACAGCAGCTTTAATCCCAACGCTAATGGTCAGTTGATATTCAAAATCATTGCAGGCCTGTAAATGACACCTGCCCTGAAAACAAATCCTGGGGTCACATATCGACCAAAAAATTCAAAGGACGTCCATATTTCAAAACGACCGTTTCAAAAGGCATATTTTACGCACATTAGTTTTCTGCTTCTTTTCCTTTCTTTCCTTTTTTGTTAAAAAAAAACGGGAATGGAAAAAGGCATCCCTCAGGATGGGTGAAAATCGTTGCAAATGAATCAATGGACACAGGTTTAATCCCCAATATATATAAACAGCTCATGCAGCTTAATATTAAAAAAACAAACAACCCCCCAAAAATGGGCAGAAGATCTAAAGAGACGTTTCTTCAAAGGAGACACAGAGATGGCCAAGACGCACAGAAAAGCTGCTCAACAGCACTAATTATTAGAGAAATGCAAATCAAAACTACAATGAGGTATCACCTCACACCTGTTAGAATCGGCATCATCAGAAAATCTACAAACAACCAATTCTGGGGAGTGTGTGGACAAAAGGAGACCTCTTCCACTATTGGTGGGAATGTAAATTGATACAGTCACTATGGAGAACAGTATGGAGCTCCTTAAAAAATCTAGAAATAGAATTACCATCTGATCCAGCAATCCCACTTCTGGGCATATACCCAGAGAAAACCGTATTTCAAAAAGGCACATTCACCACAATGTTCGTTGCAGCACTATTTACAATAGCCAGGTAATGGAAGCAACCTAAATGCCCACAGACAGATGAGTGGATAAAGATGTGGTACATATATAAAATGGAATATTACTCGGCCATAAAAAGGAATGAAACTGGGTCATTTGTAGAGACATCGATGGATCGAGAGACTGTCATACAGAATGAAGTAAGTCAGAAAGAGGAAAACAAATATTGTATATTAATGCATATATGTGGAGCCTAAAAATGGTACAGATGAACTGGTTTGCAGGGAAGAAATAGAGACACAGACGTAGAGAACAAACGTATGGACACCAAGTGTGGGAAGCCATGGGGTGGTGGTGGTGGGATGAGTTGGGAGATTGGGATTGACCTGTATACAGGTATATGCATAAAATACATAACTAATAATAACCTGCTGTATAAAAACATAAATGAAATTAAATTTCAAAATTTTAAAAAATAAAATTTAAAAATAAAACAGAAAAAAGTTCTTCCCGTCACACAGATGTATTTATAGGAATGAATTATTTCCATGCTTATATTTATAAATACATGAAAGAGGAATAAAATCTAACTTGAACCATAAAAGAAAAAAAAATTGAACCCACGAGTTATACAGAGGAAAACCCTATCACGACACTTGCTCCAGTGGTAAACAATTCTGAAATTGGTCAGAGGTGGGGAACCATCTCCCATACAGCCAGCCACCCACCCCCCACGCAAGGAGCGTCCTCATTGCAAAGCTGGGGGACCGTGCCGAGGCATCTGTGAGTAAACGTGAGCTGAGCCCCAGGCCAGCTGCTGCTGAACTGTTCCCACCCTTTCCAGGTAAAACACCTGAATATGTACAAGGGCTTGAAAGCCTAGAGGAAGGACCGTGGAGCCACACCAGCGACAGCACGCAGGCCAACTTGGTGCCTGCAGGCCAGCCAGGGTGGTCCTGGCCCCGGGAGCTCTTCCAGAAGCTTTCCATTGCCCTGCCTGAGATACCCCTCCTGTCCCGGCCCCCACTGCTTTTTTCCTTCCTCACCTCTGTCCGGAGAGAAATTCCAGCGGAATGTATGGGTGACACATCCTCTTCTTTACAGGCTGCAGCCTGGCAACTCCTGCAGAAAGGCCAGCAGAACCCCACTCACACCGGGCCACCCACAAAGCTGTGGCCCCTCACTCCCTCCCACCAGCACAGCCCCGAGACTGCTGACGGGGCCGAGAATATGGAAGCAGGCACAGCTTCAGGGGCTATTGCTGCCTGCAGCTCTGTTTATATTGACCTCAACGAGGCACACCTGGGGAGGGCGGGCCGGCAGGGTAAGGCTGCCCAGGTCAGCTAATCCACAACCCTCAGGGAATCACATTGTTGAAAATGGACCCCGCTAAGGCAGAAGAGAAGCCAAGGGAAAAAAGGACACAATGCCATTTGCAGCACCGTAGATGAGTCTAGAAGTAATCACGTGACTTGTAGTAAGTCAGAAAGTGAAAGACACATATCATATCATATCACTTATAGGTGTTACCTAAAAATGGATACCAGGGCAGATATTTCCACGGAGAAGGGCAATCACAGATTCATGAAACAAACTTATGGTTCACCAATGGAAAGGTGTGAGGATTGGTTTCATTACGATATCGGGGTTAACAGACATATACAAACACAGGTGACATATATAATCACCAAAGACCTACAGAATACCAAGAGAGGACTACTCAACATTCTGTCATAACGTACATGGGAAAAGGATCCCAGGAAGAACAGACATCTGTATATGTGTAAAAGAACCACATCTTCCACACCTACAACAAGCCAAACATTGTAATCAAACTTGCTGTAATAAAAAATAAAAAATTAAATTAAAAACACGAACAAGAAGTAGTGAGACAAACGTGAGCGGCTTTCTCCTGGCACATTCCATTCTAAACTCCAATCTAGAACACCACTTCCACTGAGGCTCTCTTGCCCTAGTAACCAGATTTGGTAAGGGTGAACTGCTGCCACTTGTGGCCGTTTCACACAACAGCAGCTTTAATCCCAACGCTAATGGTCAGTTGATATTCAAAATCATTGCAGGCCTGTAAATGACACCTGCCCTGAAAACAAATCCTGGGGTCACATATCGACCAAAAAATTCAAAGGACGTCCATATTCCAAAACGACCGTTTCAAAAGGCATATTTTACGCACATTAGTGTTCTGCTTCTTTTCCTTTCTTTCCTTTTTTGTTAAAAAAAACGGGAATGGAAAAAGGCATCCCACAGGATGGGTGAAAATCGTTGCAAACGAATCAATGGACACAGGTTTAATCTCCAATATATATAAACAGCTCATGCAGCTTAATATTAAAAAAACAAACAACCAAAAAAAAATGGGCAGAAGATCTAAAGAGACGTTTCTTCAAAGGAGACACAGAGATGGCCAAGACGCACATGAAAAGCTGCTCAACAGAACTAATTATTAGAGAAATGCAAATCAAAACTACAATGAGGTATCACCTCACACCTGTTAGAATCGGCATCATCAGAAAATCTACAAACAACCAATTCTGGGGAGTGTGTGGACAAAAGGAGACCTCTTCCACTATTGGTGGGAATGTAAATTGATACAGTCACTATGGAGAACAGTATGGAGTTCCTTAAAAAATCTAGAAATAGAATTACCATCTGATCCAGCAATCCCACTTCTGGGCATATACCCAGAGAAAACCGTATTTCAAAAAGGCACATTCACCACAATGTTCGTTGCAGCACTATTTACAATAGCCAGGTAATGGAAGCAACCTAAATGCCCACAGACAGATGAGTGGATAAAGATGTGGTACATATATAAAATGGAATATTACTCGGCCATATAAAGGAATGAAACTGGGTCATTTGTAGAGACATCGATGGATCGAGAGACTGTCATACAGAATGAAGTAAGTCAGAAAGAGGAAAACAAATATTGTATATTAACGCATATATGTGGAGCCTAAAAATGGTACAGATGAACTGGTTTGCAGGGAAGAAATAGAGACACAGAGGTAGAGAACAAACGTATGGACACCAAGTGTGGGAAGCCATGGGGTGGTGGTGTTGGGATGAGTTGGGAGATTGGGATTGACCTGTATACATGTATATGCATAAAATACATAACTAATAATAACGTGCTGTATAAAAAAAATAAATAAAATTACATTTCAAAAGTTTCAAAAATAAAATTTAAAAATAAAACAGAAAAAATTTCTTCCCGTCACACAGATGTATTTATAGGAATGAATGATTTTCATGCTTATATCTATAAATACATAAAAGAGGAATAAAATCTAACTTGAACCATAAAAGAAAAAAAAATTGAACCCACGAGTTATACAGAGGAAAACCCTATCACGACACTTGCTCCAGCGGTAAACAATTCTGAAATTGGTCAGAGGTGGGGAACCATCTCCCATACAGCCAGCCACCCACCCCCCACGCAAGGAGCGTCCTCATTGCAAAGCTGGGGGACCGTGCCGAGGCATCTGTGAGTAAACGTGAGCTGAGCCCCAGGCCAGCTGCTGCTGAACTGTTCCCACCCTTTCCAGGTAAAACACCTGAATATGTACAAGGGCTTGAAAGCCTAGAGGAAGGACCATGGAGCCACACCAGCGACAGCACGCAGGCCAACTTGGTGCCTGCAGGCCAGCCAGGGTGGTACTGGTCCCTGGCGCTCTTCCAGAAGCTTTCCATTGCCCTGCCTGAGATACCCCTCCTGTCCCAGCCCCCACTGCTTTTCTCCTTCCTCACCTCTGTCCGGAGAGAAATTCCAGCGGAATGTATGGGTGACACATCCTCTTCTTTACAGGCGGCAGCCTGGCAACTCCTGCAGAAAGGCCAGCAGAACCCCACTCACACCGGGCCACCCACAAGGCTGTGGCCCCTCACTCCCTCCCACCAGCACAGCCCCGAGACTGCTGACGGGGCAGAGAATATGGAGTCAGGCACAGCTTCAGGGGCTATTGCTGCCTGGAGCTCTGTTTATATTGACCTCAACGAGGCACATCTGGGGAGGGCGGGCCGGCAGGGTAAGGCTGCCCAGGTCAGCTAATCCGCAACCCTCAGAGAATCACATTGTTGAAAATGGACCCCGCTAAGGCAGAAGAGAAGCCAAGGGAAAAAAGGACACAATGCCATTTGCAGCACCGTAGATGAGTCTAGAAGTAATCACGTGACTTGTAGTAAGTCAGAATGTGAAAGACACATATCATATCATATCACCTATAGGTGTTACCTATAAATGGATACCAGGGCAGATATTTCCACGGAGAAGGGCAATCACAGATTCATGAAACAAACTTATGGTTCACCAATGGAAAGGTGTGAGGATTGGTTTCATTACGATATCGGGGTTAACAGACATATCCAAACACAGTTGACATATATAATCACCAAAGACCTACAGAATACCAAGAGAGGACTACTCAACATTCTGTCATAACGTACATGGGAAAAGAATCCCAGGAAGAACAGTCATCTGTATATGTGTAAAAGAACCACATCTTCCACACCTACAACAAGCCAAACATTGTAATCAAACTTGCTGTAATAAAAAATAAAAAATTAAATTAAAAACACGAACAAGAAGTAGTGAGACAAACGTGAGCGGCTTTCTCCTGGTACATTCCATTCTAAACTCCAATCTAGAACACCACTTCCACTGAGGCTCTCTTGCCCTAGTAACCAGATTTGGTAAGGGTGAACTGCTGCCACCTTGTGGCCGTTTCACACAACAGCAGCTTTAATCCCAACGCTAATGGTCAGTTGATATTCAAAATCATTGCAGGCCTGTAAATGACACCTGCCCTGAAAACAAATCCTGGGGTCACATATCGAACAAAAAATTCAAAGGACGTCCATATTTCAAAACGACCGTTTCAAAAGGCATATTTTACGCACATTAGTGTTCTGCTTCTTTTCCTTTCTTTCCATTTTTGTTAAAAAAAACGGGAATGGAAAAAGGCATCCCTCAGGATGGGTGAAAATCGTTGCAAACGAATCAATGGACACAGGTTTAATCTCCAATATATATAAACAGCTTATGCAGCTTAATATTAAAAAAAACAAACAACCCAAAAAAAATGGGCAGAAGATCTAAAGAGACGTTTCTTCAAAGGAGACACAGAGATGGCCAAGACGCACAGAAAAGCTGCTCAACAGCACTAATTATTAGAGAAATGCAAATCAAAACTACAATGAGGTATCACCTCACACCTGTTAGAATCGGCATCATCAGAAAATATACAAACAACCAATTCTGGGGAGGGTGTGGACAAAAGGAGCCCTCTTCCACTATTGGTGGGAATGTAAATTGATACAGTCACTATGGAGAACAGTATGGAGTTTCCTTAAAAAATCTAAAAATAGAATTACCATCTGATCCAGCAATCCCACTTCTGGGCATATACCCAGAGAAAACCGTATTTCAAAAAGGCACATTCAGCACAATGTTCGTTGCAGCACTATTTACAATAGCCAGGTAATGGAAGCAACCTAAATGCCCACAGACAGATGAGTGGATAAAGATGTGGTACATATATAAAATGGAATATTACTCGGCCATAAAAAGGAATGAAACTGGGTCATTTGTAGAGACATCGATGGATCGAGAGACTGTCATACAGAATGAAGTAAGTCAGAAAGAGGAAAACAAATATTGTATATTAACGCATATATGTGGAGCCTAAAAATGGTACAGATGAACTGGTTTGCAGGGAAGAAATAGAGACACAGACGTAGAGAACAAACGTATGGACACCAAGTGTGGGAAGCCATGGGGTGGTGGTGTTGGGATGAGTTGGGAGATTGGGATTGACCTGTATACATGTATATGCATAAAATACATAACTAATAATAACCTGCTGTATAAAAACATAAATGAAATTAAATTTCAAAATTTTCAAAAATAAAATTTAAAAATAAAACAATAAAAATTCTTCCCGTCACACAGATGTATTTATAGGAATGAATTATTTCCATGCTTATATTTATAAATACATAAAAGAGGAATAAAATCTAACTTGAACGATAAAAGAAAAAAAATTGAACCCACGAGTTATACAGAGGAAAACCCTATCACGACACTTGCTCCAGCGGTAAACAATTCTGAAATTTGTCAGAGGTGGGGAACCATCTCCCATACAGCCAGCCACCCACACCCGATGCAGAGCGTCCTCATTGCAAAGCTGGGGGACCGTGCCGAGGCATCTGTGAGTAAACGTGAGCTGAGCCCCAGGCCAGCTGCTGCTGAACTGTTCCCACCCTTTCCAGGTAAAACACCTGAATATGTACAAGGGCTTGAAAGCCTAGAGGAAGGACCGTGGAGCAACACCAGCGACAGCACGCAGGCCAACTTGGTGCCTGCAGGCCAGCCAGGTTGGTCCTGGCCCCCGGCGCTCTTCCAGAAGCTTTCCATTGCCCTGCCTGAGATACCACTCCTGTCCCGGCCCCCACTGCTTTTTTCCTTCCTCACCTCTGTCCGGAGAGAAATTCCAGCGGAATGTATGGGTGACACATCCTCTTCTTTACAGGCGGCAGCCTGGCAACTCCTGCAGAAAGGCCAGCAGAACCCCACTCACACCGGGCCACCCACAAAGCTGTGGCCCCTCACTCCCTCCCACCAGCACAGCCCCGAGACTGCTGACGGGGCAGAGAATATGGAGTCAGGCACAGCTTCAGGGGCTATTGCTGCCTGGAGCTCTGTTTATATTGACCTCAACGAGGCACACCTTGGGAGGGCGGGCCGGCAGGGTAAGGCTGCCCAGGTCAGCTAATCCACAACCCTCAGGGAATCACATTGTTGAAAATGGACCCCGCTAAGGCAGAAGAGAAGCCAAGGGATAAAAGGACACAATGCCATTTGCAGCACCGTAGATGAGTCTAAAAGTAATCACGTGACTTGTAGTAAGTCAGAAAGTGAAAGACACATATCCTATCATATCACTTATAGGTGTTACCTAAAAATGGATACCAGGGCAGATATTTCCACGGAGAAGGGCAATCACAGATTCATGAAACAAACTTATGGTTCACCAATGGAAAGGTGTGAGGATTGGTTTCATTACGATATCGGGGTTAACAGACATATACAAACACAGGTGACATATATAATCACCAAAGACCTACAGAATACCAAGAGAGGACTACTCAACATTCTGTCATAACGTACATGGGAAAAGAATCCCAGGAAGAACAGTCATCTGTATATGTGTAAAAGAACCACATCTTCCACACCTACAACAAGCCAAACATTGTAATCAAACTTGCTGTAATAAAAAATAAAAAATTAAATTAAAAACACGAACAAGAAGTAGTGAGACAAACGTGAGCGGCTTTCTCCTGGTACATTCCATTCTAAACTCCAATCTAGAACACCACTTCCACTGAGGCTCTCTTGCCCTAGTTACCAGATTTGGTAAGGGTGAACTGCTGCCACCTTGTGGCCGTTTCACACAACAGCAGCTTTAATCCCAAAGCTAATGGTCAGTTGATATTCAAAATCATTGCATGCCTGTAAATGACACCTGCCCTGAAAACAAATCCTGGGGTCACATATCGACCAAAAAATTCAAAGGACGTCCATATTTCAAAACGACCATTTCAAAAGGCATATTTTACGCACATTAGTGTTCTGCTTCTTTTCCTTTCTTTCCTTTTTTGTTAAAAAAAACGGGAATGGAAAAAGGCATCCCTCAGGATGGGTGAAAATCGTTGCAAATGAATCAATGGACACAGGTTTAATCTCCTATATATATAAACAGCTCATGCAGCTTATTATTAAAAAAACAAACAACCCAAAAAAAAATGGGCAGAAGATCTAAAGAGACGTTTCTTCAAAGGAGACACAGAGATGGCCAAGACGCACATGAAAAGCTGCTCAACAGCACTAATTATTGGAGAAATGCAAATCAAAACTACAATGAGGTATCACCTCACACCTGTTAGAATCGGCATCATCAGAAAATATACAAACAACCAATTCTGGGGAGGGTGTGGACAAAAGGAGCCCTCTTCCACTATTGGTGGGAATGTAAATTGATACAGTCACTATGGAGAACAGTATGGAGTTTCCTTAAAAAAATTAGAAATAGAATTACCATCTGATCCAGCAATCCCACTTCTGGGCATATACCCAGAGAAAACCGTATTTCAAAAAGGCACATTCAGCACAATGTTCGTTGCAGCACTATTTACAATAGCCAGGTAATGGAAGCAACCTAAATGCCCACAGACAGATGAGTGGATAAAGATGTGGTACATATATAAAATGGAATATTACTCGGCCATAAAAAGGAATGAAACTGGGTCATTTGTAGAGACATCGATGGATCGAGAGACTGTCATACAGAATGAAGTAAGTCAGAAAGAGGAAAACAAATATTGTATATTAATGCATATATGTGGAGCCTAAAAATGGTACAGATGAACTGGTTTGCAGGGAAGAAATAGAGACACAGACGTAGAGAACAAACGTATGGACACCAAGTGTGGGAAGCCATGGGGTGGTGGTGGTGGGATGAGTTGGGAGTTTGGGATTGACCTGTATACATGTATATGCATAAAATACATAACTAATAATAACCTGCTGTATAAAAACATAAATGAAATTAAATTTCAAAATTTTAAAAAATAAAATTTAAAAATAAAACAATAAAAATTCTTCCCGTCACACAGATGTATTTATAGGAATGAATTATTTCCATGCTTATATTTATAAATACATAAAAGAGGAATAAAATCTAACTTGAACCATAAAAGAAAAAAAAAGTGAACCCACGAGTTATACAGAGGAAAACCCTATCACGGCACTTGCTCCAGTGGTAAACAATTCTGAAATTGGTCAGATGTGGGGAACCATCTCCCATACAGCCATCAACCCAACCCCCACGCAAGGAGCGTCCTCATTGCAAAGCTGGGGGACCGTGCCGAGGCATCTGTGAGTAAACTTGAGCTGAGCCCCAGGCCAGCTGCTGCTGAACTGTTCCCACCCTTTCCAGCTAAATCACCTGAATATGTACAAGGGCTTGAAAGCCTAGAGGAAGGACCGTGGAGCCACACCAGCGACAGCACACAGGCCAACTTGGTGCCTGCAGGCCAGCCAGTGTGGTCCTGGCCCCGGGCGCTCTTCCAGAAGCTTGCCATTGCCCTGCCTGATATACCCCTCCTGTCCCGGCCCCCACTGCTTTTTTCCTTCCTCACCTCTGTCCAGAGAGAAATTCCAGCGGAAGGTATGGGTGACACAACCTCTTCTTTACAGGCGGCAGCCTGGCAACTCCTGCAGAAAGGCCAGCAGAACCCCACTCACACCGGGCCACCCACAAAGCTGTGGCCCCTCACTCCCTCCCACCAGCACAGCCCCGAGACTGCTGACGGGGCAGAGTATATGGAGTCAGGCACAGCTTCAGGGGCTATTGCTGCCTGGAGCGCTGTTTATATTGACCTCAACGAGGCACACCTGGGGAGGGCGGGCCGGCAGGGTAAGGCTGCCCAGGTCAGCTAATCCACAACCCTCAGGGAATCACATTGTTGAAAATGGACCGCGCTAAGGCAGAAGAGAAGCCAAAGGAAAAAAGGACACAATGCCATTTGCAGCACCGTAGATGAGTCTAGAAGTAATCACGTGACTTGTAGTAAGTCAGAAAGTGAAAGACACATATCATATCATATCACTTATAGGTGTTACCTAAAAATGGATACCAGGGCAGATATTTCCACGGAGAAGGGCAATCACAGATTCATTAAACAAACTTATGGTTCACCAATGGAAAGGTGTGAGGATTGGTTTCATTACGATATCGGGGTTAACAGACATATACAAACACAGGTGACATATATAATCACCAAAGACCTACAGAATACCGAGAGAGGACTACTCAACATTCTGTCATAACGTACATGGGAAAAGGATCCCAGGAAGAACAGACATGTGTATATGTGTAAAAGAACCACATCTTCCACACCTACAACAAGCCAAACGTTGTAATCAAACTTGCTGTAATAAAAAATAAAAAAATTAAATTAAAAACACGAACAAGAAATAGTGAGACAAACGTGAGGGGCTTTCTCCTGGCACATTCCATTCTAAACTCCAATCTAGAACACCACTTCCACTGAGGCTCTCTTGCCCAGGTAACCTGATTTGGTAAGGGTGAACAGCTGCCACCTTGTGGCCGTTTCACACAACAGCAGCTTTAATCCCAACGCTAATGGTCAGTTGATATTCAAAATCATTGCAGGCCTGTAAATGACACCTGCCCTGAAAACAAATCCTGGGGTCACATATCGACCAAAATATTCAAAGGACGTCCATATTTCAAAACGACCGTTTCAAAAGGCATATTTTACGCACATTAGTGTTCTGCTTCTTTTCCTTTCTTTCCTTTTTTGTTAAAAAAAACGGGAATGGAAAAAGGCATCCCTCAGAATGGGCGAAAATCGTTGCAGACGAATCAATGGACAGAGGTTTAATCTCCAATATATATAAACAACTCTTGCAGCTTAATATTAAAAAAAACAAACAACCCAATACAAAAATGGGCAGAAGATCTAAAGAGACGTTTCTTCAAAGGAGACACAGAGATGGCCAAGACGCACATGAAAAGCTGCTCAACAGCACTAATTATCAGAGAAATGCAAATCAAAACTACAATGAGGTTTCACCTCACACCTGTTAGAATCGGCATCATCAGAAAATCTACAAACAACCAATTCTGGGGAGGGTGTGGACAAAAGGAGCCCTCTTCCACTATTGGTGGGAATGTAAATTGATACAGTCACTATGGAGAACAGTATGGAGTTTCCTTAAAAAAACTAGAAATAGAATTACCATCTGATCCAGCAATCCCACTTCTGGGCATATACCCAGAGAAAACCGTATTTCAAAAATGCACATTCACCACAATGTTCGTTGCAGCACTATTTACAATAGCCAGGTAATGGAAGCAACCTAAATGCCCACAGACAGATGAATGGATAAAGATGTGGTACATATATGAAATGGAATATTACTCGGCCATAAAAAGGAATGAAACTGGGTCATTTGTAGAGACATCGATGGATCGAGAGAGTGTCATACAGAATGAAGAAAGTCAGAAAGAGGAAAACAAATATTGTATATTAATGCATATATGTGGAGCCTAAAAATGGTACAGATGAACTGGTTTGCAGGGCAGAAATAGAGACACAGAGGTAGAGAACAAACGTATGGACACCAAGTGTGGGAAGCCATGGGGTGGTGGTGGTGGGATGAGTTGGGAAATTGGGATTGACCTGTATACATGTATATGCATAAAATACATAACTAATAATAACGTGCTGTATAAAAACATAAATAAAATTAAATTTCAAAATTTTAAAAACTAAAATTTAAAAATAAAACAGAAAAAATTCTTCCCGTCAGACAGATGTATTTATAGGAATGAATTATTTCCATGCTTATATTTATAAATACATAAAAGAGGAATAAAATCTAACTTGAACCATAAAAGAAAAAAAAAGTGAACACACGAGTTATACAGAGGAAAACCCTATCACGGCACTTGCTCCAGTGGTAAACAATTCTGAAATTGGTCAGATGTGGGGAACCATCTCCCATACAGCCATCAACCTACCCCCCACGCAAGGAGCGTCCTCATTGCAAAGCTGGGGGACCGTGCCGAGGCATCTTTGAGTAAACGTGAGCTGAGCCCCAGGCCAGCTGCTG
Organism: Mesoplodon mirus; assembly: GCF_964341445.2. Classification (NCBI taxonomy): domain Eukaryota; kingdom Metazoa; phylum Chordata; class Mammalia; order Artiodactyla; family Ziphiidae; genus Mesoplodon; species Mesoplodon mirus. The sequence goes on along the minus strand of NW_028294964.1, from coordinate 14,699 downwards.
CTGAACTGTTCCCACCCTTTCCAGCTAAATCACCTGAATATGTACAAGGGCTTGAAAGCCTAGAGGAAGGACCGTGGAGCCACACCAGCGACAGCACACAGGCCAACTTGGTGCCTGCAGGCCAGCCAGGGTGGTCCTGGCCCCGGGCGCTCTTCCGGAAGCTTTCCATCGCCCTGCCTGAGATACCCCTCCTATCCCGGCCCCCACTGCTTTTTTCCTTCCTCACCTCTGTCCGGAGAGAAATTCCAGCGGAAGGTATGGGTGACACAACCTCTTCTTTACAGGCGGCAGCCTGGCAACTCCTGCAGAAAGGCCAGCAGAACCCCACTCACACCGGGCCACCCACAAAGCTGTGGCCCCTCACTCCATCCCACCAGCACAGCCCCGAGACTGCTGACGGGGCAGAGAATATGGAGTCAGGCACAGCTTCAGGGGCTATTGCTGCCTGGAGCGCTGTTTATATTGACCTCAACGAGGCACACCTGGGGAGGGCAGGCCGGCAGGGTAAGGCTGCCCAGGTCAGCTAATCCACAACCCTCAGGGAATCACATTGTTGAAAATGGACCCGGCTAAGGCAGAAGAGAAGCCAAGGGAAAAAAGGACACAATGCCATTTTCAGCACCGTAGATGAGTCTAGAAGTAATCACGTGACCTGTAGTAAGTCAGAAAGTGAAAGACACATATCATATCATATCACTTATAGGTGTTACCTAGAAATGGATACCAGGACAGATATTTCCACGGAGAAGGGCAATCACAGATTCATTAAACAAACTTATGGTTCACCAATGGAAAGATGTGAGGATTGGTTTCATTACGATATCAGGGTTAACAGACATATACAAACACAGGTGACATATATAATCACCAAAGGCCTACAGAATACCAAGAGAGGACTACTCAACATTCTGTCATAACGTACATGGGAAAAGGATCCCAGGAAGAACAGACATCTGTATATGTGTAAAAGAACCACATCTTCCACACCTACAACACGCCAAACATTGTAATCAAACTTGCTGTAATAAAAAATAAAAAAAAAATTAAATTAAAAACACGAACAAGATGTAGTGAGACAAACCTGAGGGGCTTTCTCCTGGCACATTCCATTTTAAATTCCAATCTAGAACACCACTTCCACTGAGGCTCTCTTGCCCTAATAACCAGATTTGGTAAGGGTGAACTGCTGCCACCTTGTGGCCGTTTCACACAACAGCAGCTTTAATCCCAACGCTAATGGTCAGTTGATATTCAAAATCATTGCAGGCCTGTAAATGACACCTGCCCTGAAAACAAATCCTGGGTTCACATATCGACCAAAATATTCAAAGGACGTCCATATTTCAAAACGACCGTTTCAAAAGGCATATTTTATGCACATTAGTGTTCTGCTTCTTTTCCTTTCTTTCCTTTTTTGTTAAAAAACACGGGAATGGAAAAAGGCATCCCTCAGAATGGGCGAAAATCGTTGCAGACGAATCAATGGACAGAGGTTTAATCTCCAATATATATAAACAACTCTTGCAGCTTAATATTAAAAAAAACAAACAACCCAATACAAAAATGGGCAGAAGATCTAAAGAGACGTTTCTTCAAAGGAGACACAGAGATGGCCAAGACGCACATGAAAAGCTGCTCAACAGCACTAATTATCAGAGAAATGCAAATCAAAACTACAATGAGGTTTCACCTCACACCTGTTAGAATCGGCATCATCAGAAAATCTACAAACAACCAATTCTGGGGAGGGTGTGGACAAAAGGAGCCCTCTTCCACTATTGGTGGGAATGTAAATTGATACAGTCACTATGGAGAACAGTATGGAGTTTCCTTAAAAAAACTAGAAATAGAATTACCATCTGATCCAGCAATCCCACTTCTGGGCATATACCCAGAGAAAACCGTATTTCAAAAAGGCACATTCACCACAATGTTCGTTGCAGCACTATTTACAATAGCCAGGTAATGGAAGCAACCTAAATGCCCACAGACAGATGAATGGATAAAGATGTGGTACATATATGAAATGGAATATTACTCGGCCATAAAAAGGAATGAAACTGGGTCATTTGTAGAGACATCGATGGATCGAGAGAGTGTCATACAGAATGAAGAAAGTCAGAAAGAGGAAAACAAATATTGTATATTAAGGCATATATGTGGAGACTAAAAATGGTACAGATGAACTGGTTTGCAGGGAAGAAATAGAGACACAGAGGTAGAGAACAAACGTATGGACACCAAGTGTGGGAAGCCATGGGGTGGTGGTGGTGGGATGAGTTGGGAGTTTGGGATTGACCTGTGTACATGTATATGCATAAAATACATAACTAATAATAACGTGCTGTATAAAAAAATAAATAAAATTAAATTTCAAAATTTTAAAAAATAAAATTTAAAAATAAAACAGAAAAAAGTTCTTCCTGTCACACAGATGTATTTATAGGAATGAATTATTTCCATGCTTATATCTATAAATACATAAAAGAGGAATAAAATCTAACTTGAACCATAAAAGAAAAAAAAACCTGAACCCACGAGTTATACAGAGGAAAACCCTATCAGGGCACTTGCTGCAGTGGTAAACAATTCTGAAATTGGTCAGAGGTGGGGAACCATATCCCATACAGCCAGCAACCCACACCCCACGCCAGGAGCGTCCTCATTGTAAAGCTGGGGGACCGTGCCGAGGCATCTGTGAGTAAACGTGAGCTGAGCCCCAGGCCAGCTGCTGCTGAACTGTTCCCACCCTTTCCAGGTAAAACACCTGAATATGTACAAGGGCTTGAAAGCCTAGAGGAAGGACCGTGGAGCCACACCAGCGACAGCACGCAGGCCAACTTGGTACCTGCAGGCCAGCCAGGGTGGTCCTGGCCCCGGGCGCTCTTCCAGAAGCTTGCCATTGCCCTGCCTGAGATACCCCTCCTATCCCGGCCCCCACTGCTTTTTTCCTTCCTCACCTCTGTCCGGAGAGAAATTCCAGCGGAAGGTATGGGTGACACAACCTCTTCTTTACAGGCGGCAGCCTGGCAACTCCTGCAGAAAGGCCAGCAGAACCCCACTCACACCGGGCCACCCACAAAGCTGTGGCCCCTCACTCCCTCCCAGCAGCACAGCCACGAGACTGCTGACGGGGCAGAGAATATGGAGTCAGGCACAGCTTCAGGGGCTATTGCTGCCTGGAGCGCTGTTTATATTGACCTCAAGGAGGCACACCTGGGGAGGGCGGGCCGGCAGGGTAAGGCTGCCCAGGTCAGCTAATCCACAACCCTCAGGGAATCACATTGTTGAAAATGGACCCCGCTAAGGCAGAAGAGAAGCCAAGGGAAAAAAGGACACAATGCCATTTGCAGCACGGTAAATGAGTCTAGAAGTAATCACGTTACTTGTAGTAAGTCAGAAAGTGAAAGACACATATCATATCATATCACTTATAGGTGTTACCTAAAAATGGATACCAGGGCAGATATTTCCACGGAGAAGGGCAATCACAGATTCATTAAACAAACTTATGGTTCACCAATGGAAAGGTGTGAGGATTGGTTTCATTACGATATCGGGGTTAACAGACATATACAAACACAGGTGACATATATAATCACCAAAGACCTACAGAATACCGAGAGAGGACTACTCAACATTCTGTCATAACGTACATGGGAAAAGGATCCCAGGAAGAACAGACATGTGTATATGTGTAAAAGAACCACATCTTCCACACCTACAACAAGCCAAACGTTGTAATGAAACTTGCTGTAATAAAAAATAAAAAAATTAAATTAAAAACACGAACAAGAAATAGTGAGACAAACGTGAGGGGCTTTCTCCTGGCACATTCCATTCTAAACTCCAATCTAGAACACCACTTCCACTGAGGATCTCTTGCCCAGGTAACCAGATTTGGTAAGGGTGAACTGCTGCCAACTTGTGGCCGTTTCACACAACAGCAGCTTTAATTCCAACGCTAATGGTCAGTTGATATTCAAAATCATTGCAGGCCTGTAAATGACACCTGCCCTGAAAACAAATCCTGGGGTCATATATCGACCAAAATATTCAAAGGACGTCCATATTTCAAAACGACCGTTTCAAAAGGCATATTTTATGCACATTAGTGTTCTGCTTCTTTTCCTTTCTTTCCTTTTTTGTTAAAAAAAACGGGAATGGAAAAAGGCATCCCTCAGAATGGGCGAAAATTGTTGCAGACGAATCAATGGACAGAGGTTTAATCTCCAATATATATAAACAACTCTTGCAGTTTAATATTAAAAAAAACAAACAACCCAATACAAAAATGGGCAGAAGATCTAAAGAGACGTTTCTTCAAAGGAGACACAGAGATGGCCAAGACGCACATGAAAAGCTGCTCAACAGCACTAATTATCAGAGAAATGCAAATCAAAACTACAATGAGGTTTCACCTCACACCTGTTAGAATCGGCATCATCAGAAAATCTACAAACAACCAATTCTGGGGAGGGTGTGGACAAAAGGAGCCCTCTTCCACTATTGGTGGGAATGTAAATTGATACAGTCACTATGGAGAACAGTATGGAGTTTCCTTAAAAAAACTAGAAATAGAATTACCATCTGATCCAGCAATCCCACTTCTGGGCATATACCCAGAGAAAACCGTATTTCAAAAAGGCACATTCACCACAATGTTCGTTGCAGCACTATTTACAATAGCCAGGTAATGGAAGCAACCTAAATGCCCACAGACAGATGAATGGATAAAGATGTGATACATATATGAAATGGAATATTACTCGGCCATAAAAAGGAATGAAACTGGGTCATTTGTAGAGACATCGATGGATCGAGAGAGTGTCACACAGAATGAAGAAAGTCAGAAAGAGGAAAACAAATATTGTATATTAATGCATATATGTGGAGCCTAAAAATGGTACAGATGAACTGGTTTGCAGGGCAGAAATAGAGACACAGAGGTAGAGAACAAACGTATGGACACCAAGTGTGGGAAGCCATGGGGTGGTGGTGGTGGGATGAGTTGGGAGTTTGGGATTGACCTGTGTACATGTATATGCATAAAATACATAACTAATAATAACGTGCTGTATAAAAAAAAAATAAAATTAAATTTCAAAATTTTAAAAACTAAAATTTAAAAATAAAACAGAAAAAAGTTCTTCCCGTCACACAGATGTATTTATAGGAATGAATTATTTCCATGCTTATATCTATAAATACATAAAAGAGGAATAAAATCTAACTTGAACCATAAAAGAAAAAAAAACCTGAACCCATGAGTTATACAGAGGAAAACCCTATCACGGCACTTGCTCCAGTGGTAAACAATTCTGAAATTGGTCAGATGTGGGGAACCATCTCCCATAAAGCCATCAACCCACCCCCCACGCAAGGAGCGTCCTCATTGCAAAGCTGGGGGACCGTGCCGAGGCATCTGTGAGTAAACGTGAGCTGAGCCCCAGGCCAGCTGCTGCTGAACTGTTCCCACCCTTTCCAGGTAAAACACCTGAATATGTACAAGGGCTTGAAAGCCTAGAGGAAGGACCGTGGAGCCACACCAGTGACAGCACACAGGCCAATTTGGGGCCTGCAGGCCAGCCAGAGTGGTCCTGGCCCCGGGCGCTCTTCCGGAAGCTTTCCATTGCCCTGCCTGAGATACCCCTCCTGTCCCGGCCCCCACTGCTTTTTTCCTTCCTCACCTCTGTCCGGAGCGAAATTCCAGCGGAAGGTATGAGTGACACATCCTCTTCTTTACAGGCGGCAGCCTGGCAACTCCTGCAGAAAGGCCAGCAGAACCCCACTCACACCGGGCCACCCACAAAGCTGTGGCCCCTCACTCCCTCCCACCAGCACAGCCCCGAGACTGCTGACGGGGCAGAGAATATGGAGTCAGGCACAGCTTCAGGGGCTATTGCTGCCTGGAGCGCTGTTTATATTGACCTCAATGAGGCACACCTGGGGAGGGCGGGCCGGCAGGTTAAGGCTGCCCAGGTCAGCTAATCCACAACCCTCAGGGAATCACATTGTTGAAAATGGACCCCGCTAAGGCAGAAGAGAAGCCAAGGGAAAAAAGGACACAATGCCATTTGCAGCACCGTAGATGAGTCTAGAAGTAAGCACGTGACTTGTAGTAAGTCAGAAAGTGAAAGACACATATCATATCATATCACTTATAGGTGTTACCTAAAAATGGATACCAGGGCAGATATTTCCACGGAGAAGGGCAATCACAGATACATTAAACAGACTTATGGTTCACCAATGGAAAGGTGTTAGTATTGGTTTCATTACGATATCGGGGTTAACAGACATATACAAACACAGGTGACATATATAATCACCAAAGACCTACAGAATACCAAGAGAGGACTACTCAACATTCTGTCATAACGTACATGGGAAAAGGATCCCAGGAAGAACAGACATGTGTATATGTGTAAAAGAACCACATCTTCCACACCTACAACAAGCCAAACATTGTAATCAAACTTGCTGTAAGAAAAAATAAAAAAATTAAATTAAAAACACGAACAAGAAGTAGTGAGACAAACGTGAGGGGCTTTCTCCTGGCACATTCCATTCTAAACTCCAATCTAGAACACCACTTCCACTGAGGCTCTCTTGCCCAGGTAACCAGATTTGGTAAGGGTGAACTGCTGCCACCTTGTGGCCGTTTCACACAAGAGCAGGTTTAATCCCAACGCTAAAGGTCAGTTGATATTCAAAATCATTGCAGGCCTGTAAATGACACCTGCCCTGAAAACAAATCCTGGGGTCACATATCGACCAAAATATTCAAAGGACGTCCATATTTCAAAACGACCGTTTCAAAAGGCATATTTTACGCACATTAGTGTTCTGCTTCTTTTCCTTTCTTTCCTTTTTTGTTAAAAAACACGGGAATGGAAAAAGGCATCCCTCAGAATGGGCGAAAATCGTTGCAGACGAATCAATGGACAGAGGTTTAATCTCCAATATATATAAACAGCTCATGCAGCTTAATATTAAAAAAACAAACAACCCAAAAAAAATGGGCAGAAGATCTAAAGAGACGTTTCTTCAAAGGAGACACAGAGATGGCTAAGACGCACATGAAAAGCTGCTCAACAGCACTAATTATCAGAGAAATGCAAATCAAAACTACAATGAGGTTTCACCTCACACCTGTTAGAATCGGCATCATCAGAAAATCTACAAACAACCAATTCTGGGGAGGGTGTGGACAAAAGGAGCCCTCTTCCACTATTGGTGGGAATGTAAATTGATACAGTCACTATGGAGAACAGTATGGAGTTTCCTTAAAAAAACTAGAAATAGAATTACCATCTGATCCAGCAATCCCACTTCTGGGCATATACCCAGAGAAAACCGTATTTCAAAAAGGCACATTCACCACAAAGTTCGTTGCAGCACTATTTACAATAGCCAGGTAATGGAAGCAACCAAAATGCCCACAGACAGATGAATGGATAAAGATGTGGTACATATATGAAATGGAATATTCCTCGGCCATAAAAAGGAATGAAACTGGGTCATTTGTAGAGACATCGATGGATCGAGAGAGTGTCATACAGAATGAAGAAAGTCAGAAAGAGGAAAACAAATATTGTATATTAATGCATATATGTGGAGCCTAAAAATGGTACAGATGAACTGGTTTGCAGGGCAGAAATAGAGACACAGAGGTAGAGAACAAACGTATGGACACCAAGTGTGGGAAGCCATGGGGTGGTGGTGGTGGGATGAGTTGGGAGTTTGGGATTGACCTGTGTACATGTATATGCATAAAATACATAACTAATAATAACGTGCTGTATAAAAAAATAAATAAAATTAAATTTCAAAATTTTAAAAACTAAAATTTAAAAATAAAACAGAAAAAAGTTCTTCCCGTCACACAGATGTATTTATAGGAATGAATTATTTCCATGCTTATATCTATAAATACATAAAAGAGGAATAAAATCTAACTTGAACCATAAAAGAAAAAAAAACCTGAACCCATGAGTTATACAGAGGAAAACCCTATCACGGCACTTGCTCCAGTGGTAAACAATTCTGAAATTGGTCAGATGTGGGGAACCATCTCCAATAAAGCCATCAACCCACCCCCCACGCAAGGAGCGTCCTCATTGCAAAGCTGGGGGACCGTGCCGAGGCATCTGTGAGTAAACGTGAGCTGAGCCCCAGGCCAGCTGCTGCTGAACTGTTCCCACCCTTTCCAGGTAAAACACCTGAATATGTACAAGGGCTTGAAAGCCTAGAGGAAGGACAGTGGAGCCACACCAGTGACAGCACACAGGTCAACTTGGGGCCTGCAGGCCAGCCAGGGTGGTCCTGGCCCCGGGCGCTCTTCCGGAAGCTTTCCATTGCCCTGCCTGAGATACCCCTCCTGTCCCGGCCCCCACTGCTTTTTTCCTTCCTCACCTCTGTCCGGAGAGAAATTCCAGCGGAAGGTATGAGTGACACATCCTCTTCTTTACAGGCGGCAGCCTGGCAACTCCTGCAGAAAGGCCAGCAGAACCCCACTCACACCGGGCCACCCACAAAGCTGTGGCCCCTCACTCCCTCCCACCAGCACAGCCCCGAGACTGCTGACGGGGCAGAGAATATGGAGTCAGGCACAGCTTCAGGGGCTATTGCTGCCTGGAGCGCTGTTTATATTGACCTCAATGAGGCACACCTGGGGAGGGCGGGCCGGCAGGTTAAGGCTGCCCAGGTCAGCTAATCCACAACCCTCAGGGAATCACATTGTTGAAAATGGACCCCGCTAAGGCAGAAGAGAAGCCAAGGGAAAAAAGGACACAATGCCATTTGCAGCACCGTAGATGAGTCTAGAAGTAAGCACGTGACTTGTAGTAAGTCAGAAAGTGAAAGACACATATCATATCATATCACTTATAGGTGTTACCTAAAAATGGATACCAGGGCAGATATTTCCACGGAGAAGGGCAATCACAGATACATTAAACAGACTTATGGTTCACCAATGGAAAGGTGTTAGTATTGGTTTCATTACGATATCGGGGTTAACAGACATATACAAACACAGGTGACATATATAATCACCAAAGACCTACAGAATACCAAGAGAGGACTACTCAACATTCTGTCATAACGTACATGGGAAAAGGATCCCAGGAAGAACAGACATGTGTATATGTGTAAAAGAACCACATCTTCCACACCTACAACAAGCCAAACATTGTAATCAAACTTGCTGTAAGAAAAAATAAAAAAATTAAATTAAAAACACGAACAAGAAGTAGTGAGACAAACGTGAGGGGCTTTCTCCTGGCACATTCCATTCTAAACTCCAATCTAGAACACCACTTCCACTGAGGCTCTCTTGCCCAGGTAACCAGATTTGGTAAGGGTGAACTGCTGCCACCTTGTGGCCGTTTCACACAACAGCAGGTTTAATCCCAACGCTAAAGGTCAGTTGATATTCAAAATCATTGCAGGCCTGTAAATGACACCTGCCCTGAAAACAAATCCTGGGGTCACATATCGACCAAAATATTCAAAGGACGTCCATATTTCAAAACGACCGTTTCAAAAGGCATATTTTACGCACATTAGTGTTCTGCTTCTTTTCCTTTCTTTCCTTTTTTGTTAAAAAACACGGGAATGGAAAAAGACATCCCTCAGAATGGGCGAAAATCGTTGCAGACGAATCAATGGACAGAGGTTTAATCTCCAATATATATAAACAGCTCATGCAGCTTAATATTAAAAAAACAAACAACCCAAAAAAAATGGGCAGAAGATCTAAAGAGACGTTTCTTCAAAGGAGACACAGAGATGGCTAAGACGCACATGAAAAGCTGCTCAACAGCACTAATTATCAGAGAAATGCAAATCAAAACTACAATGAGGTTTCACCTCACACCTGTTAGAATCGGCATCATCAGAAAATCTACAAACAACCAATTCTGGGGAGGGTGTGGACAAAAGGAGCCCTCTTCCACTATTGGTGGGAATGTAAATTGATACAGTCACTATGGAGAACAGTATGGAGTTTCCTTAAAAAAACTAGAAATAGAATTACCATCTGATCCAGCAATCCCACTTCTGGGCATATACCCAGAGAAAACCGTATTTCAAAAAGGCACATTCACCACAAAGTTCGTTGCAGCACTATTTACAATAGCCAGGTAATGGAAGCAACCTAAATGCCCACAGACAGATGAATGGATAAAGATGTGGTACATATATGAAATGGAATATTCCTCGGCCATAAAAAGGAATGAAACTGGGTCATTTGTAGAGACATCGATGGATCGAGAGAGTGTCATACAGAATGAAGTAAGTCAGAAAGAGGAAAACAAATATTGTATATTAATGCATATATGTGGAGCATAAAAATGGTACAGATGAACTGGTTTGCAGGGAAGAAATAGAGACACAGAGGTAGAGAACAAACGTATGGACACCAAGTGTGGGAAGCCATGGGGTGGTGGTGGTGGGATGAGTTGGGAGTTTGGGATTGACCTGTATACATGTATATGCATAAAATACATAACTAATAATAACGTGCTGTATAAAAAAAAATAAAATTAAATTTCAAAATTTTAAAAACTAAAATTTAAAAATAAAACAGAAAAAAGTTCTTCCCGTCACACAGATGTATTTATAGGAATGAATTATTTCCATGCTTATATCTATAAATACATAAAAGAGGAATAAAATCTAACTTGAACCATAAAAGAAAAAAAACCTGAACCCACGAGTTATACAGAGGAAAACCCTATCAGGGCACTTGCTGCAGTGGTAAACAATTCTGAAATTGGTCAGAGGTGGGGAACCATCTCCCATACAGCCATCAAACCACACCCCACACAAGGAGCGTCCTCATTGCAAAGCTGGGGGACCGTGCCGAGGCATCTGTGAGTAAACGTGAGCTGAGCCCCAGGCCAGCTGCTGCTGAACTGTTCCCACCCTTTCCAGGTAAAACACCTGAATATGTACAAGGGCTTGAAAGCCTAGAGGAAGGACCGTGGAGCCACACCAGTGACAGCACACAGGCCAACTTGGGGCCTGCAGGCCAGCCAGGGTGGTCCTGGCCCCGGGCGCTCTTCCGGAAGCTTTCCATTGCCCTGCCTGAGATACCCCTCCTGTCCCGGCCCCCACTGCTTTTTTCCTTCCTCACCTCTGTCCGGAGCGAAATTCCAGCGGAAGGTATGAGTGACACATCCTCTTCTTTACAGGCGGCAGCCTGGCAACTCCTGCAGAAAGGCCAGCAGAACCCCACTCACACCGGGCCACCCACAAAGCTGTGGCCCCTCACTCCCTCCCACCAGCACAGCCCCGAGACTGCTGACGGGGCAGAGAATATGGAGTCAGGCACAGCTTCAGGGGCTATTGCTGCCTGGAGCGCTGTTTATATTGACCTCAATGAGGCACACCTGGGGAGGGCGGGCCGGCAGGTTAAGGCTGCCCAGGTCAGCTAATCCACAACCCTCAGGGAATCACATTGTTGAAAATGGACCCCGCTAAGGCAGAAGAGAAATCAAGGGAAAAAAGGACACAATGCCATTTGCAGCACCGTAGATGAGTCTAGAAGTAAGCACGTGACTTGTAGTAAGTCAGAAAGTGAAAGACACATATCATATCATATCACTTATAGGTGTTACCTAAAAATGGATACCAGGGCAGATATTTCCACGGAGAAGGGCAATCACAGATACATTAAACAGACTTATGGTTCACCAATGGAAAGGTGTTAGTATTGGTTTCATTACGATATCGGGGTTAACAGACATATACAAACACAGGTGACATATATAATCACCAAAGACCTACAGAATACCAAGAGAGGACTACTCAACATTCTGTCATAACGTACATGGGAAAAGGATCCCAGGAAGAACAGACATGTGTATATGTGTAAAAGAACCACATCTTCCACACCTACAACAAGCCAAACATTGTAATCAAACTTGCTGTAAGAAAAAATAAAAAATTAAATTAAAAACACGAACAAGAAGTAGTGAGACAAACGTGAGGGGCTTTCTCCTGGCACATTCCATTCTAAACTCCAATCTAGAACACCACTTCCACTGAGGCTCTCTTGCCCAGGTAACCAGATTTGGTAAGGGTGAACTGCTGCCACCTTGTGGCCGTTTCACACAACAGCAGGTTTAATCCCAACGCTAAAGGTCAGTTGATATTCAAAATCATTGCAGGCCTGTAAATGACACCTGCCCTGAAAACAAATCCTGGGGTCACATATCGACCAAAATATTCAAAGGACGTCCATATTTCAAAACGACCGTTTCAAAAGGCATATTTTACGCACATTAGTGTTCTGCTTCTTTTCCTTTCTTTCCTTTTTTGTTAAAAAACACGGGAATGGAAAAAGGCATCCCTCAGAATGGGCGAAAATCGTTGCAGACGAATCAATGGACAGAGGTTTAATCTCCAATATATATAAACAGCTCATGCAGCTTAATATTAAAAAAACAAACAACCCAAAAAAAATGGGCAGAAGATCTAAAGAGACGTTTCTTCAAAGGAGACACAGAGATGGCTAAGACGCACATGAAAAGCTGCTCAACAGCACTAATTATCAGAGAAATGCAAATCAAAACTACAATGAGGTTTCACCTCACACCTGTTAGAATCGGCATCATCAGAAAATCTACAAACAACCAATTCTGGGGAGGGTGTGGACAAAAGGAGCCCTCTTCCACTATTGGTGGGAATGTAAATTGATACAGTCACTATGGAGAACAGTATGGAGTTTCCTTAAAAAAACTAGAAATAGAATTACCATCTGATCCAGCAATCCCACTTCTGGGCATATACCCAGAGAAAACCGTATTTCAAAAAGGCACATTCACCACAAAGTTCGTTGCAGCACTATTTACAATAGCCAGGTAATGGAAGCAACCTAAATGCCCACAGACAGATGAATGGATAAAGATGTGGTACATATATGAAATGGAATATTCCTCGGCCATAAAAAGGAATGAAACTGGGTCATTTGTAGAGACATCGATGGATCGAGAGAGTGTCATACAGAATGAAGAAAGTCAGAAAGAGGAAAACAAATATTGTATATTAATGCATATATGTGGAGCCTAAAAATGGTACAGATGAACTGGTTTGCAGGGCAGAAATAGAGACACAGAGGTAGAGAACAAACGTATGGACACCAAGTGTGGGAAGCCATGGGGTGGTGGTGGTGGGATGAGTTGGGAGTTTGGGATTGACCTGTGTACATGTATATGCATAAAATACATAACTAATAATAACGTGCTGTATAAAAAAATAAATAAAATTAAATTTCAAAATTTTAAAAACTAAAATTTAAAAATAAAACAGAAAAAAGTTCTTCCCGTCACACAGATGTATTTATAGGAATGAATTATTTCCATGCTTATATCTATAAATACATAAAAGAGGAATAAAATCTAACTTGAACCATAAAAGAAAAAAAAACCTGAACCCATGAGTTATACAGAGGAAAACCCTATCACGGCACTTGCTCCAGTGGTAAACAATTCTGAAATTGGTCAGATGTGGGGAACCATCTCCAATAAAGCCATCAACCCACCCCCCACGCAAGGAGCGTCCTCATTGCAAAGCTGGGGGACCGTGCCGAGGCATCTGTGAGTAAACGTGAGCTGAGCCCCAGGCCAGCTGCTGCTGAACTGTTCCCACCCTTTCCAGGTAAAACACCTGAATATGTACAAGGGCTTGAAAGCCTAGAGGAAGGACCGTGGAGCCACACCAGTGACAGCACACAGGCCAACTTGGTGCCTGCAGGCCAGCCAGGGTGGTCCTGGCCCCGGGCGCTCTTCCGGAAGCTTTCCATTGCCCTGCCTGAGATACCCCTCCTGTCCCGGCCCCCACTGCTTTTTTCCTTCCTCACCTCTGTCCGGAGAGAAATTCCAGCGGAAGGTATGAGTGACACATCCTCTTCTTTACAGGCGGCAGCCTGGCAACTCCTGCAGAAAGGCCAGCAGAACCCCACTCACACCGGGCCACCCACAAAGCTGTGGCCCCTCACTCCCTCCCACCAGCACAGCCCCGAGACTGCTGACGGGGCAGAGAATATGGAGTCAGGCACAGCTTCAGGGGCTATTGCTGCCTGGAGCGCTGTTTATATTGACCTCAATGAGGCACACCTGGGGAGGGCGGGCCGGCAGGTTAAGGCTGCCCAGGTCAGCTAATCCACAACCCTCAGGGAATCACATTGTTGAAAATGGACCCCGCTAAGGCAGAAGAGAAGCCAAGGGAAAAAAGGACACAATGCCTTTTGCAGCACCGTAGATGAGTCTAGAAGTAAGCACGTGACTTGTAGTAAGTCAGAAAGTGAAAGACACATATCATATCATATCACTTATAGGTGTTACCTAAAAATGGATACCAGGGCAGATATTTCCACGGAGAAGGGCAATCACAGATACATTAAACAGACTTATGGTTCACCAATGGAAAGGTGTTAGTATTGGTTTCATTACGATATCGGGGTTAACAGACATATACAAACACAGGTGACATATATAATCACCAAAGACCTACAGAATACCAAGAGAGGACTACTCAACATTCTGTCATAACGTACATGGGAAAAGGATCCCAGGAAGAACAGACATGTGTATATGTGTAAAAGAACCACATCTTCCACACCTACAACAAGCCAAACATTGTAATCAAACTTGCTGTAAGAAAAAATAAAAAAATTAAATTAAAAACAC